>NW_024117338.1:0-8382 GCF_003073215.2 Triticum urartu | reverse complement strand
CCTGCATCTGCCCCGCAAACCCGCAGTTATACTGGCTCGGGGGTAGCGTTTGCGGGCTGCGGCGGAAATATTTACGAGCCGGACACCGATGCGGGCTCTAGTCTGGCCAGAATAATGGGCCGAGCCCGTATAATCGCCGGAATTATGCGGGTTCGCGCTGGATGCGGGGTCTGCTAGAGTTGCTCTTAGACCATGGAGGCGTGATGGATCTGTGTTTCCGGTCTTCGTTGTCTGTATTCATGTGTCTTCAGTTTGGATTTTTTTGATCTATGTTTCTCTTTGTTGGCAGTGATTGTTGTGAAGGAAATATGCCCTAGATGCAATAATAAAGTTATTATTTTATATTTCCTTATATCATGATAAATATTTATTATTCATGCTAGAATTGTATTAACCGGAAACTTGATACATGTGTGGATACATAGACAAGACACCGTGCCCCTAGTATGTCTCTACTAGACTAGCTTGTTAATCAAAGATGGTTAAGTTTCCTAACCATAGACATGTGTTGTCATTTGATGAACGAGATCACATCATTAGGAGAATGATGTGATGGACAAGACTCATCTGTTAGCTTAGCATATAGATCGTTTAGTTTTATTGCTATTGCTTTCTTCATGTCATATACATATTCTTTTGACTATGAGATTATGCAACTCCCGAATACGAGAGGAATACCTTGTGTGCTATCAAACGTCACAACATAACTAGGTGATTATAAAGATGCTCTACAAGTATCTCCGAAGGTGTTTGTTGGGTTGTGATAGATCGAGATTAGGATTTGTCACTCCGAGTATCGGAGAGGTATCTCTGGGCCCTCTCGGTAATACACATCATAAGAAGCCTTGCAAGCAAAGTGACTAATGAGTTAGTTGCAGGATGATGTATTACGGAACAAGTAAAGAGACTTGCCGGTAACAAGATTGAACTAGGTATGAAGATACCGACGATCGAATCTCGGGCAAGTAACATACCGATGGACAAAGAGAATAACGTATGTTGTCATAATGGCTCGACCGATAAAGATCTTCGTAGAATATGTAGGAACCAATATGAGCATCCAGGTTCCGCTATTGGTTATTGACCGGAGAGGTGTCTCGGTCATGTCTACATAGTTCTCGAACCCGTAGGGTCTGCACGCTTAACGTTCGATGACGATATAGTATTATGTGAGTTTTTTGATTTGGCTGCCGAATGTTGTTTGGAGTCTCGGATGAGATCATGGACATGACGAGGAGTCTCAAAATGGTCAAGAGGTAAAGATTGATATATAGGACGATGGTATTCAGACACTGGAAGTGTTCTGGGGTACCGGGTACATATCGGGTCATCGGAAAGGGGTTCCGGGCACCCCCGACAAAGTTATGGGCCTAATGGGCCAAGAGGGGAAACGCAGCAGCCAGCATGGGCTGATGCGCCCCCTATATAGGCCGAACCTGGAGGGGGGGAAGAGGGGAAGAGAGAAAGGAAGGGGGGATTCGGCCTCCCCCTTCCTTCCCTCCTCCCTCTTCCGAAAATTATGCTAGGGGGAGGGGGCGAATAGGACTAGGGCCCCAATTAGGGTTCCTCCTACTTGTGCGCCCCCTTGGCTCCTCCCTTTCCCTCCCACCCATATATATGAAGGGGGGAGGCGCCTAGAACACACAACAACATCTGTTAGCCATGTGCGGTGCCCCCTCCACAGATTACACCCTCGGTCATATTCTCGCAGTGCTTAGGTGAAGCCCTGCGCGGATCACTTCACCATCACCGTCACCACGCCGTCGTGCTGACGGAACTCATCTACTTCCTCGACAGTTTGCTGGATCAAGAGTTCGAGGGACGTCATCGAGCTGAACGTGTGCAGAACTCGAAGGTGTCGTACGTTTGGTACTTGATCGGTCGGAACGAAAAGAAGTTCGACTACATCAACCGTACTGTCAAACGCTTTCGCTTTCAGTCTACGAAGGTACGTAGACACACTCTCCCCCTCTCGTTGCTATGCGTCTCCTAGATAGATCTTGCCTGAGCGTAGGAATTTTTTTGAAATTACATGCTACGTTTCTCAACATGTTGTTCTAGTGTGTTGGTCTGTTGGGACCTTAGCACGGCAACTTCTCGACTGTCTCCGTAACAATGTTTGTCTAGCTCTAGTGAGGGAGGGGCGATAACGACGGCACTCCGACTTACTCCAATGCTTGTAGTCGTCGCTAGATGATCTACGGACATAAATGTAATTTGTATTACTTCTTATGTTCGTTATACAGTCATGATGTTTGACCAATAGGTTGGAAGTTTTCTTAGAAAGAAAAAAGAGTTCTTGAACTAAAATGTTCCCTGGCCATGAGTTTATTGACAAATGGTGTCTTTTTCATAACAATTAAATGCACACAAATGTGGCAATCGGTCCTTAAACTAAATCAAACACATCTGGCACGCAGCACTAGTAACAAAGTGGAGAGATACATGGATTGTACAAAAGGCTAATAAGCTTTTGTAACTATTTGCTACTTCAGGACTTCCTCACGTTTTCTACTCTAACCCTATGTAGTTACGATAAACTTTTCCCTTTAGACTTCAACGGCGAGTCCGTGGATTCGCCTCCCTTCTGCTTAGGTTAGAATTTTTAGTCCTCGCAGGTACGGCGCTTAGGTGGATGGCAGCGCTTCTTCTTTGAATTTGTCTTCGAGGCTTCGATCCTTCTCGAGTTCATCCGTTAGGCCTTATTCAACGGAGCTTCGGCGTAGATTCCTACCGTCTCCCTAGGGTGGTGACGTTAGGGTTTCTCGTCATGTGGCGAGAGTTGGGTCAGGTGCTTCAGATCTATGCAAGAGTTCAATGGCGACAACTGCGGCTCCAGGGCATTGGTCCTTAAGGGCACATGTACGAAGACTTTCCGGCTGTCATCGACAAAGTCAAAACCGGCTTTGATATGGGAGCGGCATCGACATCACGCTCCAACGGCAGTAGTGGTCAGTGGTCTTAGAGTCTCGATGCATTTTTATTATGTTCAAGATGCTTTATAGATCTGATCTTTTTCGGATAAAAAAACTATCTGCTACTTCTTTGCGGACAACTAAAAATGTGTTTCCAACATATGAATTTACTACACTGGTGCTTCATAAAGTACCATTTTGGTACTTCAATGCCGTAAAGAAAGCATAGGCCAAACAGTACGAGAAAAAACTACTCCCTTTGTCCCATAATGTCAGTGTGAAAAAAACATCTTACATCATGAAACGAAAGGAGTACTATGCTCTTGGTACCTGCCTGACTAGCCCATCTTCAGGATCTTGTGTAATCCTCCCAAGGAGGAATACAAGATTTGAGATGCCGCATTTCCCCATAAAATCATTATGTGGACCGTGGATCTATTCTCAGCACATATATCAAGGATTAAGTTACACGTAGTACTGACAATTCGATCAGAATCCAAGATTCACTTACTCCTATATATGCATTGGTTGAAGATCTAGTCTTCTCGATGGAAAAAATAAAATAAAGAAGCAGGTCAGACCTTGTAAATAGCTGTAAAAGAGACTTGGGTCACATGAGACCGGCCAAGTAACATTTCTTTATAGCAGTTTAGAGGGGCTTTTGCTACAAGAATCAAGGTTGGAAAAAGCAAAAAAAAAAATTGTCAAAACGAAGTACAGATAGTGCACTAACAGTGTTCTCATGGACACGCACAATCGTTTGCCAGAGCACGGAAATCATGAAGGCTTGAATCACATATTGCTCTTCGCAAATTTCTCTTCTCGGGTTCAGTTCTGTGAGAAGCTTGTTGCAACAGCCAAACAATTCTAGTGCTTGAAGACGATCAGAACAGCAGTGCAGTTATCCTTGCACCGCCTCTCGCGGACAGCCTCCTTCACCAGGCGCCGCACCGCGAGCGTGGCTGAGGACGTCTCCTATTTAGCAAAGAGTCGTGTTAACAAAGGTTATGATGCCTGAGTTCGAATTTACATAAGAACTGGGTTAGTCATGTGTGTCCTATATAATAATACAAAGTAGTACAAGTCTAAATTATGACGTCTTCTCCCAAGAAATTCTCCCTTCCAAAACCCCAGTTATTAATACTGCGCTAGGCGCCTGCGTCCGCCCACTTGCCAACCTTTGGCCCAAGAGCTCCCCTAGGTCACCGCTACATCATGAGACCATGGAGCTCTACCATATATACACAGGCAATCTCATCCATGTGAGAATGAGTAACACGAATTTTACTACAAAATAGGCTTCCAATTTAATTTCGGCATCGTCCAATCAAAATCTAATCAGTTTTACCTCAGAAGAGATAACTAGCAGAAAATAGTGGGTACAAGAAACAAATGTACTCCCTCCGGTCCTTTTTACAAGAAACAAATAGTGAGTATTTAGAGTTATAGAGATTAGGTCCTTTTTACAAGAAACAAATAGTGAGTATTTAGAGTTATAGAGATTAGATTGAAGAAATAACACCTTCAATTGCTTCTGGACAAATTCAACAGCGTCACTTGGCCCAAACACCTGGGTTCACATAGAAAGTTAAGACTCACCACAAATATGATTGAAGAAATAAAAATGAAGCAAAAACTAATATAGCAAAGAAACGGGAAATAAACATACTCCCCACAAGCCATCACACCCAAGAATGATGAAATGGTCCTTCACTGTGAGTTCAAAAGAATGGACATCTGGTGTTGCAATCAACCCCACCTGCACGATAGTTGATTGATATATGTTGATGCTCCATTTATAGACAACATTGTTAACATAACTACTCCCTCCGTTCCTAAATATAAGTCTTTTTTAGAGATTCCAACAAGTGACTACATACGGAGCAAAATAAGTGAATCTACACTCTAAAATATGTCTACATACATCCATATGTTGTAGTCCATTCGAAATGCCCAAAAAGACTTATATTTAGGAACGGAGGGAGTAGCTTTCAGAAAGCGTGCTTAAGGAGCTTGGATTAAGCATGCAGTGGAACACGTTTTTTTTTCTTTTCCGATAGATGTGGTGATGAATAAAAATATTGGGTATTTTGGCTAGACACAGCTTCATGTGCAAAGACAAGACAGTCTATGTCTTCGCAAAACATAGATAGAACCTTTAGCAAATGTTGTAAAATTATCTCTGTAATGTGGGTACCTCATACAAATGCAGAGTGTTTGAGTCTTCAACAGATTTGGATGTGAGCAACATAATGTAAGAACTAGCGACTGACATAAATTAGAAATGCAAGTCCAAAGTTGTACCCAATGGATGTGAACTCTATACAACAGATCTGTGTTTTCATGAACTCTCCCATGGGTACCTCCATTATTGCATTCTTGCAAACGGATGGCCAAGTGATAAAATATAACTGATAGTTTAATACTAGGGTTTACTAGCATCCCAGAAATAAAAAACTTCGCTACTTGATCTTTCTGCCAAAGAAAAACAAAACTACTTGATCTAGAATAAACATAAAAGTGGGCATAACTGTAAGCATAATTATTTCTAAGCAAACAGATACATCTCTGTGGTCATTATTAGTGATCCTATGCTCCTGGAACTCACAAAGGAGTTCCATTGAGTGATGAAATAACTTATACTAAGAAATGTCATCTATTTGGTAGATGGGCATGGGAATTGAGGGTCTAATTCCTATAGCTTAAGAAAAAGGAGGAGGAAAGTGGTATACTCCAACAGTATATATTTTCCATATACACAAATGGAACACCAGAATAAAAAATATCAGCAAATAAATTTGCATCAGTAAACCTTCTTAAAGTGACGATCTCCAAGAGCTCTAGATACTTCAATGCGCCCTTGTAGTCTTCCATTAGGACCAACAGAACCTCCAGCCTTTGTACGAGAACAAGGTAAAATTAACCGTGAGCCAAGACACATCAAAATGAACATTTGATATGCAATGGTAAGGTGCTCATCAAATACGGCATTCGGAGAGCAGTGGTAAAATTAGGAGCAAATGAGACCACAGAAGAAAACCAATAGAGGAGCAAATGGACTACAGGAGAACAAATTTGTACTTCTTATCACAAATCAGCTAATTCCTATCGCTAACAATTGGTAGCAATTAGGGCAAGGCAACTAGGCATAGGTTGGATGCACAACCAAAATGCTAATATTCAACTGTTCGAGAAAGTCATGTGAACAAACTAGAATAATATCAGGCTTCAATTTGGTATAATTGCCATATTCAGATCTGATTTGACAACTTATGGTGCCAAAAAAAAATGATACAACATCCTTGCATTGGCACCAAGCAGGGAGCTGTTTCATTTGGAACATACAAAACGAAGCAAAACATAATTTATGAGGGGGAACTGAATTAATGTTGGAACCATAAAGCTATTCACCTTCTGGATTCTCGAGCGTTCTTGTGGAAAGATGGCTTTGTGTTCTCTTGTCAAAACAATAGCTTTCAGTGGACTTTTGGTGTCAGCCACCACACCTTCACCATCAGTTGAAGTAGAACGAGCTAATACTGCTTTAGCATCCCCAGCATTCGCAACTACAACCTGGAACATGTCAACAAAGAACCGCTTATGCAAAATAGATTGCAACGATTAAATAGTACTCCCTCCATTCCAGAATATAAGGTGTATCGATATTCATGCAAGTCAAACTTGTGTATGTTTGACCAAGATTATAGAATAAAATATCAAAATTTACAATACAGAATAAAATATGAAAAAACTTGGAGAAGGCCTATGATAAGATACCGCGGAATGTCATGTGATGGGCCTTGAAGAAACACAAAGTCCCAGCAAAGTATATTACCCTCATCAAGGACATGTACGATAATGTTGTGACAAGTGTTCGAACAAGTGATGTCGACACCGATGACTTCCCGATTAAGATAGGACTGCATCAGGGGTCAGCTTTGAGCCCTTATCTTTTTGCATTGGTGATGGATGAGGTCACAAGGGATATACAAGGATATACAAGGAGATATCCCATGGTGTATGCTCTTTGCGGATGATGTGGTGCTAGTTGATGATAGTCGGACGGGGTAAATAGGAAGTTAGAGTTATGGAGACAAACCTTGGAATCGAAAGGGTATAGACTTAGTAGAACTAAAACCGAGTACATGATGTGTGGTTTCAGTACTACTAGGTGTGTCGGAGTAAGCGACCACGGGTAGCCTAGCCGGCTTCCTCTGGCCCTTCTGAAAAAATTACGAGCCGATCCAGCCCTCAAGAATCCAAAACGTGGGGCCGCCTTCCCCTTGCCGGCTGTCTCCCAGGCCGACTATCGGAAGGCGGCCCGGCTTTAGCCCTCATGAAGAAAGCCGCGGGAGGGCCGGCTCCAAGAAGCCGGCCGCGAGAAGCCGACTCCCACAAAGCGGTCAAGATCGTACCCTCGAAGTCTGTATCCACATAACAGCGATGTGGCAAGGCGTGGCTACAGTAAAGCCTGCCACCCCCGAATCCCGAAGCACGCCTGGCACAGTGCGCCGTACGGGGTGGCCATGACCCGTCCGGCGCGGCATTGTTGCCATGTTGACCCTGATGCCACCCACGACGGGCTGTCAGCGCGGCCCACGGGCGGTGGGCCCCTTCAGGGAGACAGACACCCGAAGGCGGCCAGGCCTCCCCCAGTCGGCCCAAGACAGGGCCGGCTCCCCACAGCCGGCTTGCTTCCTCCCTCGAAGGAGACGCCCCATTAAGAAGACAAGACGAGGTGAGGCTACAGCGATCACCCGCCGGGCGACGGCACTGTAGCCACGCTTACCTCGGCGAAGCCCTCGTCACCAGGTTTGAGGCAACAGTAACCAGCCACCGACAAGACCCTTGACAGTGGGGCCTGCCTATTGACCAAGGAGCCGGCAGCCGGCGGGACCCACCAGCCGGCGGGCCCCAGCAGCCGGCGCAGAAGCCGGCGAGCATAGACACAGACGGCTAGGGCCCATGCCCAGCCGGATTACCATTGTACCCCCGGGGTGGGCCTATATAAACCCCCCGGGGCACCCATGCAAAGGGTGGAGCTGAGCTAGTTTTAGACACCACATAGAAAGGAGAGGAGAGCTAGCCGTGCCCTTCTTCCTAGCCGTGCTCTACTTCTTCTCCTCACAAAACAGCTTAAGGAGCATCGTGTAGCTACTTGTTCATCTAGCGATCATGCGGAGACCCCGCAGAGCAGCAGTAGGGGTGTTATCTCCACGGAGAGCCCCGAAGCTGGGTAAGATTCGCCGGCGTGCATGTCTTCGCCTCATCCCGCTTCCAGGCACCGGCGACGTCTTACTGGCTCCCACAATGATAAGCCACCCATTGGCATATGTTGCACCTACCACCCGACGTTTGGCGCCCACCGTGGGGCCAGGTGCACCGTCGTCCGGAGACCTGTTCTGGACGGGAACCCTCTTCCTCCCTAGCGGGTTACCAGCCCGGCAAGCCCGATGGCGCTTGCCAC
>NW_024117337.1:0-5365 GCF_003073215.2 Triticum urartu | reverse complement strand
GTTTGGGCATATTCAGCGCAGGCCTCCAGAAGCTCCAGTGCATAGCGGACGGCTAAAGCGTGCGGAGAATGTCAAGAGAGGGCGGGGTAGACCGAATTTGACATGGGAGGAGTCTGTTAAGAGAGACCTGAAGGATTGGAGTATCACCAAAGAGCTAGCTATGGACAAGGGTGCGTGGAAGCTTGCTATCCATGTGCCAGAACCATGAGTTGGTTGCGAGATCTTATGGGTTTCACCTCTAGCCTATCCCAACTTGTTTGGGACTAAAGGCTTTGTTGTTGTTGTTGTTGTTGTTGTTGTTGATGGATATAATGATACAAATTTGGTACTGTAGATATTGGTACTTTTTTCTCAAAACTTGGTCAAACATGCACATGTTTGACTTTTGAAAAACCTAGTACACCTTATATTTTGGAACGGAGGGAGTGTAAAATTAAGGATTGAGATTTCACACGTAAAAATTTGCAAAATGAACAAATTATGCATCTCAAATCAAGCACGAGCATTCCGTACCAACAAGATAACACCACATAATTAGAGTTTGTTGCGCATGAGAAGAGAAACCAACGAGTTAATTATGTTGTTGGTAGATTAGTCAAGGTCGATTATGCGAGAGTTATGCTGCCTTGAAGGTAGGCATGTGATATAAAAATAATTAATCAAGGGGACACTGATGAACAGTATCTCCAACTGGGTGAATGGAAGTATATATTTAATAAAGGAACAAATAATCTCATAGACCCTGATTCCATACAAACTCCAAACTGGATAACCAAAACGAATTCCAGAGTATGACGGTGCAAAATAGGTTGTGCATAATGAAGAAAATCTCTGGTACTGTAAACTTACCGTCTGTCCCAAGACCCAAACACATACAGCTGTTGCGCCGTCTTGCCAGTTTCCTATAGACAAGACACGTGAGTACTATTAATATCATGAGAGAAGCAACCAATAAGAAAGAAATAAACTTAAATAATAGTTTTCCGACACTGCCATCTTTCTAGGCCCTGCTTACTTGGTACAACAAAATGTCTACTATTGTCAATTTGCCATCATAACTAAGAGGTTATCCTAGTCACTGTAAGAACTGAGGCTCACGCTATGTCATTGTGTTGATTTACCTATCTTTAGCTCAAAGCATCAGCCAAGGTTCAGAAAAAGTGATAGCTCTTGGGCGGGGTGATCGGTGACCATCTAGATGCACATAGGCAGTGCCTAGAAAGCCACCAATTGCAAGGGAGAAGAAAGAGATATAGGTAAAAGGAAGAAAGATAATAGTGGAGATTGGCTGCAAAGCTGGCCTAGCTCAACTGGTCCGCTAGTGGAATACTATAGAAGTTTATAGCACCCTTCCTTGCCTAGACACACACGAAGCACCAGCCATCAGCTTCAGTTTTTTACCACAAGGAGGTGGTTTATGAGCCAAGGAAAGATCTACTGTACGTAGGATACCCTCTACATCATTTTATAAGTTAGTCTAACCAGCCAGTCAGAAAAAGAGTGCCTGGGCAAACTGGCGTCACAAAGACTGGAAATTGCAGAGGAACAAATGATGAAAGTTGAGACCATAATTTCTTACCTTTAGCACTTTCTTGCAGTAGTGATTCATCAGCTTTACGGAAACCTACAAACAATAAGCATTAGGTCAAGATAAATCAGTGGTATAAAAATAACAAACAAACTTAAAATGGAAGAACATTGAATGAGCAATAAGAAGAACCAAAGAGCAAAAAGGCACCATAGAAGCACAGAAGAAAAAAAATATGCTGTACTGGCAAAATGCTAGTGCAAAGCAGAACTAAAATCATGTCGACTCAAAAGCTGAAAATCACATACAAGATGGCAATCCCCATTGCCATTTTCCATACAATACATTTATTCTAGAATGACAGTTACAGAAACTGAGAAATATCTTATGAATTCTAAGATAACCTCACCAGCATGTAACATGCTCAAGGATTAAGGGGCTGTTTGGATTGCAGCCCTCAACTGACGATCCAAATAATTGGTCGTTGACCAAGCCTGGCTTCCCGTTTGGATGGGAGCCAATATTTTGGTACACCCAGCCCACTCCGGCTCCCCCAGTTCAATTTGACGCCAAAAAGTTGGCAAGTGCGGGGCGGACAGATGCTGCGTCAATTAATTGGCTCGCCCATGAATGGCAGGGCGCACCCAGGTGAAAACCAAACAGCCCATAAGGGCCAAGGCTGCCTTCCATGTTAGTGCAGAAATATAGAATCAATTTGATCCTTGAATAAGATAAAGACCATTTTTTTATGTATGCATAATGAAAATTACGAAGTACAGCGATGAAACTAGTAGAAGGGCTCTTCTAATTATTATCATTAGCGCTGTTATGGTCTAGAGTCTAGACAAGAGAAGAATTTCATGTACTAAATACTCCCTCCGTTTCTTTTTAGTCTGCATATAAGGTTTGGTCAAAGTCAAGCTTTGTAAAGTTTGACCAACTTTATATTAAAAAATATAAACATTGACAATATGAAATCAATATTATCAGATGCACCACAAAATGTATTTTCATACAATATAGTTTTAATATTGTAGATGTTCATATTTTTTTATATAAATTTAGTCAAACTTTACCAAATCTTATATGCGGAGTAAAAAAGAAACGGAGGGAGTACCTTCAATAATGGCCTTCTTTGCCACTTTAACATTCATCTGCAAGACAATATATCAATATTAGTTAAATGGCCAACAACAGAATAAACACAACTGGAATATCAGAATCATGCAAGTTAATTTGAACATGAATTACTCATGAAATGGCCTCCTAATCAAAATAAACAAAAAATAGAAGGCATAAACTTAATTTTGTACAAATTGAAAGTCCAAAAGTTAGCACTCAGTGAGGAGTTGATGTCAAGAAGCAATAAATGGTCAAGTGATCTAATAGATATCAATTCCTCATCGACCAGGCCAAAGGAGAAGATGTGAAGTGCATAATCATAAATGGAAGCTATCATGAAAAGTTTCGCCTTCATTGCACACAAAGATATTCAAGGGAGACGTTAGTTGAATAGGTATGGAAGCAGAAGAAAAAATGAGGATAAAAATTACTAAGAAGAGACAGCAGTTGAGTAGGCATAGAAGGAGAAGAAAATAATGAGGATAGAAATTACTAAAACTCCAATGAGACAGTAGTTGAATAGACAAAGAAGCAGAAGAAAACATTAGGAAAAGTGTCACTGAAACACCATTCCAAGGAGGATGCAAAGAAACCATCTGAGTGTAGCACTAAAAAAAATGAAAAAAATAGGTAAGAAAAAATCCATCTGCACGAGAAAAATTGCAAGCAGGGCGGGCTACCGGACAATACCATAGTACAAGTGTAGTGTTAATTTTAAGCAAGTGATGAGCAGATTATGAACTAATTGATGAGTTTCATGGGAAGAAGCGGGATGCCGCTTGCACCCCTCAGTACGAGCAACTGAAGACAGAACAAATACATCATAACATACTAATGATTAATGAAAACATTGAACAGAAGCAGACAATGTGAACAGACCAACTCACGTGGTAATCCTGCAGCAATAACATGCGGGTGTAAGTGCTTCTGTGCATACTCCGCGGCCAAGCGGCCACCATGCCCATCATATATTGCAAAATGTGCAGATCTGCATCAAGCTACCTACATTAGATACATACATTGCATGCAAGTAATTAATATGAAGAGAAAGAGGGGCACCTCAAATTTCCAGGAGATCCCATGCTAGCATCAGGAAGCACCACCCAGGCATCCTCCATTGTATGCCTGCAGCCCTTGTCTTCTGCAGCATCGGCTTCAACACTAGTTAGTATCATCTCTTGCTGACTTGGAACTTCCGAGATGGTTGCGGATTTCTCATCCGAGATGCATGGGTCTAGCGGCAAGTTGCTTCCCTTTTGAGAGGTGTCTCTCTTTTCACCATTCGTTTCTTGAGAACTAGCAGTCTCTACTTGACAATCCTTTTCAGTAGAAGTGGCAGCACCTTTTGGGCGTTTTGATGCCCAATCTTCATTGCTAGAACTGGCTTCACGCTTTTGATGACTCATGAATATGATGAGACTAAACTCTAAAGTTTCCAATAGCCGTGTATCGATTTCACCAATTTAAGGCACCACTGGATGAACAACACATAAATGTCAGGAAATGTTGCCTAGTAGAAGCTAAAAACAAAGGTTTGACGGGAAAATGGAGGGCGCTAACTGGGTGGTAGCCGAAGAAAGATATGCTTTGGCAAACTAATAGCAAGGAGGCAAGCTAAACAAGAAACAACCCACCAACTTAGTTGCGTCATGGATCTCATAAGTAGCATAAGTACTTACTAATAACAACCCTGCATATCTAAAATGCCTATACGAAGATATCAGCGAAACATTAATACATGCTCACACAGATAGACTAAATTGATATATGGAAATGATAATCGATGTTCCTTCAAAATCAAAGCTACAACTTTGTTCCTATTTTCCCAACAAAAAAAAGGACCGATTACTAGGTCGTCAACCCACATCAAACAACATATTGCCCTAACTAGATTCAGACAACACAGAAACCTAGGGAGTTCAATGAAGTTGTGCCATTGAAGCAACTACATATCGAATGATTCTATGGGGTAACCACGCGCTGACACGACGCGATATGTACAGCCTTGCTTCCCATTATGGCTCCGAGACTGGTCCTAGAATCAAAGGAGCGCCTCCATCTACCAAGCAGCTACCAACAACAGACTTTTCTTTTGGAATCGAACAGGCAAACCGCAAAATATCAGCAAATCTTGAGGTGTTACCAATGGAGGAACCCCCAACAAGTGCCAGTAAGACAACAAAAAGGATAGAGCCTAGCAGGCGAGCAACGGCGGGCTCACCAGAACTCGGATGGTGATGAAAGGTGACCTCCGGGGATGGCGGAATTTGTATCTCGGGGCCACGGGCGGGTCCGTACGCTCACCGATGTCGCCGGCGAGGAGCGGCGGAGGTAGCGAGGGGCTTGGCTGGTGGGGAATCGATGGGACGATAACAAGATTATTTTTTTTGAGCTAATGGGACGATAATAAACAAGTGGTCACGTCTCGTCTGGACTGTGGGCTAGTAGAAGAAGGTCCAGTCTAGCCCAACTTTAAATGGGCCACTTGCGATCTGCAAAAATGCTTAAAAAACCGAATATCCATGTCTAAAAAAACCGAATACCCAATTCTGACTTCGGGCTCATCTGCACCTGATGGAAATATCTCGCGTCCGAAAATTTAACTATGCGATATTTCTGTTTTACCCCTGCCACATGAACAGAAAAGGGCTGCTTTGGTAACTCCATTGTTTTCTCCTTTTGGCCCCCAACATTTTTCCTCAGAGCCCCTCCCCT
>NW_024117336.1:0-11751 GCF_003073215.2 Triticum urartu | reverse complement strand
CCGGCGACCTCGGCCGTGGGGAGAGCGGGCGAACCGGAGGACGTGAGCCAGGGCGGGCCGGCAACCTTGGTTGTTTGCGGCACCAGATCTGGCCGCCCCTACATCCTCTGTCTCTGGATGAGCCATGCCACGGCCCGATCTGGTTTGCTTCGTCGTGGGCGCCGGTTCTCGTGTTGTTGGGGAGTGGTTGGCGGGGACGTGAAGACCGGGAGAAATCTCATGCCGGCCTTGCTGGTCTCGACGGCGGCGACGCCCGCGGGCGCCGCTCCCCTCCTTGGAGGCGCCGCCTGGGTATGTTCCTCTGTCCCCTCCCCCTCCTTGCCTCCCAGGAGAAATCCTCAATGTTGTTGGGCGGCGGCGGTGCCCTTGGCGTCGCACCCTTCCTGAAGGCGCCGTTTTTGGGAGCTAGGTGGGCGTGGGGTTTCTCGGAGATATGTTTCGTGTGCAGCGGCGGCGGTAGCTGACCTCCCACGACGACGGCGACTTCCTAAGTGACTATTTCGGGAGCTCTCCGGTCTGTTGCGGGGTGCCCTGCCTGGCCCGTGGTTCCTCCTGGGCGAGAGGGGATCGGGTTCCCCTCCTACGGCGGCCCCTCTCAGCGCACCTTGAGAGCTTTCCGGTACCCGCACTTCGGTTCTCAATGTCTTGTGAGTTCTAGCAAAGCTCGTCTTCGTCCATTCCGGCAACTCTTCCTTTTTCGTGACCAATATGTGGGATTTGGCGATGCCCTGCTCCTGGTGATCTGTTCGTGACTTGTTGGGCGAGCTTGGTTTCTTTTCAGATGCAGCCTACCGGCAACTATCTCCCAGGTTCTAGGGTGAACTGCTCTCTTGTCAACGGTGCGGCGCCATTCGAGCCAGGCGAGGAGGCAGGGGCCTTCTTTGACATTGGAGCTAGGCGGATGTGTTGGGTCGGGGCTGCTGGCGATTAGGTGATAGCGTGTCCTGCTTCGTCGCTGGACGTGTTGATCCAGTGCGGGCATTCTACTTCTTCCACGGTGTTCTGATCACGTTGAGGACCTCTTCATCGTCGAGCGGTGCTTCTCCCTGATGATCTTTTTAGCTTGGTGTGTAGGAGGCTTGTGAGCTGCTTTCCAGCGCCTTTGTATCTTGTCGTTTTCTTTTCTTTCTTGTGCTGGTTCCGAGTTTATAATCCTGACCGGTTGATGGCTTTGTTAATTCAAAGCCGGGCTCTTCTTGAGCCTTTGTTTTAAAAAAAAACAAGGCAGGACGCAGACCAAATAAGAAAATTAAATGTCTATTCAATACTTGTACCTCTCCATTGCCATCTAGTAATTAGGTGTCTTCTAACTCTCTAGGCCACATGTAGATATGTCCTGTGCCGCTCTTGGACTTGAAGCCCTGGTACCCACAGGGCAGAGATGTCCTGCATCCAGCCAGAGCTGCTGCAAACGCAACCCCTCACCATACTTCAAGTTTAAGTTTAAGTTTGGAGAACCTGATACACGGAGCTCTCTTAGTTTAAGAAGGTTGAGACCCTCTCGAGGACGTCACATCCAGTGACTACAAGCATCTGAGAGAGGAATGGGAGGTCCTCCAACATGCTCAAGCACCTTGTTCCTCTTAAATAGAGCGACTTCAAGCTAATTGCCTCCTGTCCAAGCTGTCATGGGAGAGCTCTTAGCTCCCGGCAGCCTTTGAGTACCGAGCATTTCAAGCTTCGCTGCTTCGGAGCATGTGGATCCTTGGGGACAGGGCTTCCCTTTTTCGCATCTTAGCAGATCCATCGTCTTCCCCTTCCGTAGCTGTTGTTGATGCTGACCATTGAAGTGTGCGCTCCTTGAAGTCGTCCGCTGCAAGTCGTCGGTGTCTCGCTGCCATTCAAAGCATGATTTTTGCTGGATTTCCTTCGCCAAACAATGGGGTCAATCAAAATTATTTGGTGGCTAATTGAACCAATCTAGTGGATGGATCTGAAAACTCAAAAACTGGAAGCCTATGGAGTTTGATCTAGAACCGATCCAATCTTTGATTGACCGGATGTCGTGCCCAGAGGCTAGAGATTAATCTCCCCTGGGACGGCACACTGTGGAAGTGATGGAGAAACCTAGAATCAGCCCCGTTGGACTAACCGCTATAATACCATCAATGGCGGAGCTACGTGTTACCAAAACAAGCCATGGCCCGCCCAGCCCACAGCAAATACAGTGGAGGACTGAGAGTATAATGGGCCTTGAGGGCAAAACTAATGGGCTTCCTTTTACTGGCCCGCCCAGTTTCCCTGATGTAGCTCCACCACTGAATACCATGTAGAATTGTAGGATGGCTAAACATTTCTGTTGTATTGTGTTGTATTGATCTGATCCTTGTAGGGTAGAGTACAATGTGGGGAGAGGATGGGAGTACAAGGCAAGTCATTGTTACCAAATATATCTCTTATCTCTCCTTATCTCTAACTAACACGTTTATACTTCTAACACTACGCCGCTGGCTAGCAGTCCACAGAGGCGATTCCCAGGCGTGGAGGCGACGGACGCGAGGAGGCTACGGGGCGGTCGTGGTGTTCTTCGCCGGTTCCGATGCCGTCGACTGTCTAGGAGTTGAGGTGGACCTTCTTACGCCATCTCCAAGGTCAGCTGGCTCGGTTCGGGGCAAAAACGGACCTCTGCGGCCATCAGGCAGAGCTACAGGACGACGGGCTCGTCGGCGGTGAAAAAACTGATTTTGGCACCGGCGAGCGACGAGAAGGCGGAAGAGGGCAGCGGGGCTGCGGGATGGCCGCGTGGAACAGTTTCGGCGCAGGGGTCTGGATGGGGGCAACGGCAGGGGCGACACTGACGCGCCGAGAGGAACAATGCATGGGTGGCCGACTATACTGAGAAGCTGCGGCTTTGGGGGATGAAAAGCTATTTATTTTTTAGGGGTTAATAGATCTGAGGGATCTGCTAGCTAGGCTTTAATCCCTCAAAACAAAATTAACTTCTAGGGCATTTGCTAGAGATGCTTTTATAAGCCAAACTCTAAAAAGCAAAGTTCAGCCGAGAGAATCTGGAAATGCCCTATTCTGATCGAAATTCCAAGTGGGCCTCATTTCTTTTCACATGCACAAATTTATTTCTTGCAATAACAGGGACATAAATAGGACAGCAGGGGAATCCTCTTAAATCACATCCTGGAAGACGACCTTTGCTATGTGGCTATCAACTGTTTCAGGTGAGCAATGAGCCGAGTAGTAGAAGCTTTTCACCACGTGGAGAAATGTCTGCTTGGTGTCTCTGTTGATGCCATGGCAACCCTGATGAATTCTCCAAGATAGTTCTTGCATCTCCATGTCCACTTGCCAGTCCAAGTCCTCTGTATTCTCCATATTTTCCCCATTCTGTTTTTTTATCATTGAACAGTATTTGGTTATGGTTTGACAGATCACATACAACTCAAACGGACACACATGTATTCCGGACATACAAATGCATGTACATACGCACCTGAGCAAGAACTCTTGTGTCAAGCTTGCGGCAGATGGAAGAGGTGAGCTGTTCGAGCTGGGAATACTCCCAAAGGTTCAGCTTTGGCTCGGCTGAAACATGCCTTCCTGAGCATATCTCGACTGTTCGAACCAACAACACAGCTGTATCTCCTTCAATTGATCCATGGCTCTCCTTTGCAGTCCATGCCATGAGCCACTGCTTCCACTGCAGTTGCCAAAGAAAATAGAGGTTCGATGTTTCATATCTGGTAACAAAATTCAGCATCTTATAGACAGCTATATCTAACTGGAGTGGTTTGATGAATTTTACAGCATCACGAAGACTGCTGGAAGAGTCATTGTCGAATGAAACAAGGTCGATAAGCTCTTCAAGATTCTTTGTTGAGTCCTTTTTCCCCCTGCAATGCATGCGCACACATGTTATTTTGATCAGTCCGGCAGGTACGAACCTCTATTTTTTTGGCTTCTTGATGGAAATCAGGGGATATCCCCTTGCTAAGAAAACTTTAAATTGATCATCACTAAACTAGATTCCGTAGAGGGGAAATAATGAAGCTGCATTCATACCCAGTATGTCGCAAGCGAGAGGTCACTGCCTCGGCAAGCACCCACGTACGAGCCCATGCTAGACGCTCTGCTGCTCGGTCAGATTCAAAGATGTTTGCTGAAGCTAAGAAGTAAGCCATGAGCGCGCTCTTTGGCGTCCCACCATACCTCTGCAGATGGTTCCTGAAATACCACCTGCACATACTCTCGAGTAAGCTAGAATCTAGGCGTGATATGGTAGGAGCGCTAATTAATCGAACCTGAGGACAGAGCCTGCAAAAATTTCCGTGACTTACTTTCTGAGGCCATTCCACTCAAGTCGGAAGAGTCTTTGATATTCTCTGAAATCTGCTTTTGCCAATTCAAGGTACAGGTCGTTGCTCACAAGATTCATTCTGAAAGTTAATTTTGCCAGAACCAAAGGGTGTGACAAATATATGGCTACCAGAAATTTCTATTGTTTCGAATGACGAAATTAAGAATTGGTCTAGTTTCACATGCTAGCTCACATAGGATTAATTGTTATTACCTGTAGAGGACGTTGGCAATCCAAACGTCCGTGCTGCCTCCATACTGATCCAGATACATCCTTGTTTCGATTCGTGGCAAACTTGCTTTCCAGGGGAAGTTCAGTGCGTACTCGACCTGTTTTTTGGGAAGTACAAGGCACCAAAAAGATCATCATGCAAAAATCCAGCAAAACATATCTCTGGATTGACTCATATTATTGACTTGAATAGGTTGCCACATAATACCTCGCCCGGCAGGTCCTTGGTGATGATCCACTTGTCATGCAATTTGTTCGAGGCTTGTCTTTCTTGGAGGAATGTACGGCAATAGCGCCCGGCTCGTGACAGGACATCATCGTCACCTGGGAACATGAACTGAGAAGCACGGTAAGTGTTGTACATTGGGGTGACAGATGCGTTGTTGGTCTCCAATGGGAAGCAGAAGAACTTGCCATGCTTCCTGTCCTCAAAGTGCTTAAATACGCCTGAATTTTTAGATGCACGTTAGTCAAAATCTATCCAGCACAAGATACTAGTCATGCATGCAAAAGCGCTACTACTCCGGTATCTACATTAGGATGTACGGCAATAGTATGTACTCTTCCGTTCGGAAATACTTGTTGAAGAAATGAATGTATCTGAAAGTATTTTAGTTCTAGATACATCTATTTTTATCTATTTCTCCAATAATTATTTTCGCACTGAAGGAGTATTATTTACATGGAGTGACATCGTAGCCATGCTGACGGAGGAGACGGAAACCCATGGCGGTGTCATCAATATCCGGGGTAGGGCAGTGCCTGTTATGAGCCAGTCCCTTTTGAGTCCAACGCCTGTTCAGAGTGTATATATGTAGCTCCTCTCAAACAGGTGTTACACAAACGCTCATCAAAGTATAGTAGATTGATAGTCTTTATGAAAACAAAAGTTTTCTATTAAGAATACAATGAATATTTAGATTTGTTTCGTGAAAATCGTACAACTAGATTATTAATAATATATTCATAATATAAGTTCTAAAATATTGTGCTACATATAGGCATGAGTAATAAGCTGATAATAGTCATGAATATGACAATGTTTAATTCTTACACTTAACATCAGGGCAATGCGTTTCAAAATGCATTCCCTTTGTTCAAAATATAAATTCATTTATGCTTTAGCAATCCACGTCATGCTACTTTGACTACTGTTTCCTTATGAATATGTGTGTAAACAAGATTTATATATGAAATATATTTATAATGGAATATGATGATACTCTAATGGTTTGAATAAACTAAATTATTTTTTATGTGCCGGAGTGGTTGTTAAGTCGAGGCTCTTGAGTAAATGTATTTTAGGTATTCCAAATTAAATTTGTGTTACCTGTAAATAAAATCTAGGCACTGCTCAATTTCACTTGTGAAATGGCTAGATATCCCTAGACGCATCAGCCGATCAACCACCCATAACTGCTCAAAAATATCCAAGGAGTGCATACAAGGCACTGAAAAGGGAAATTTCATTGGTTAATAAGGGAGTACTTATTAACAATTGCAAGAGACTCTTACATCCTACCTAAATGTGCATTCGTGTTGGTTCTACAAGAATTAGTGATTTTAATTACCTCCCCCATCGAACTTTTTTACGAGCCTGTCTAGGAACGCAAGGCATTCTATGTCGCCGGTGTAACCGAGGGCAGCAGCTGTTGCAGCAGGCGAGGAATGGAGTGAGCCGTCCAGACACCGCAACTTGAGTAGCTTTTCCCAGTCCAATTGCAAGTCTACCATTCCTTCCACACTGTAAACTAGGGTCGTTGGTATGTTATGTAGCACATCCAGAGGTATCCTACAATTTAAGTCAGATAGGTTATTAGTTATTACCATGGGGACCATAAAATACAGGCCATCCAGAAAATAATGGCAGGGAAGTGGCTGCATGCATCTCCCAAAGGTAGAGACCGGGGGTCATCCTCCTTTAAAAAAAATACTAGCAGGAAATCAAAGCTTCTATGGGAAAATTTGACAGATGAAAAAGAAAAGAGAGATTAGTTTTGGCAGATTGATATTTGTTCAGCTTAGCTTCCATATCTAAACATACCCAAATAACGATCTATGTGGTACACATTATAATTCGAACGGCCTTGTAAAGGAAACTCCATGCATTGCTAACAAATTGGAATACAACACCCGAATAATTATATGGAACTAGATGATTGCTCGTGTGTTGCAACGAGGTATAAATATTGTACTACATTGCCCATTATGTACCTGTCCATATTAACGTGATTGTGTAAATAAGTGTTTACCAAACAATAAAATAACGAAAACACTAACACCCACATGTGTGGGCGTTACCCAATTCGCCCACACGCCTGAATCGTCGTTCATTGTCTTTTGCACGAATCTTGACACGAAAAGGTGGATTTGGTGTGCCACGTAGGACGAGGCTGGTGTGTGGGCGTTGGAGAGTTTGCCCAAACGCCCGCACCACGCTGTTTGCCAGCTGCATTGTGTAGGTGAACTGCTTTTCGCCCACACAGCCACCAACTAGGTCATGCGCATGTGGGCGAACTGCTTTTCGCCCACACAACACTACTACCTTGTTGATGGCAACTGCAGTTACGCGAACGTGGCAACTCGGTACACACACATGGCAACTATGATTCTTTGCTACATGGCAACTGCAGTTACGCGAACGTGGCAACTCGGTACACACACATGGCAACTATGATTAACAATACATGGCAATTATGGTTGGACCACACGTGGCAACTAGGTAAACACACATGGCAACTACTGTTTTGACCATATGTGACAAGTAGTTAATCACACACAGCAACTACGGTTTGATTACGCGCGGCAATTACCATAAATTAGACATGGCAACTATAGTTAACCAAAACAGATAGAGTTGTCATACTTTTACAACTACACTTGCCATCCCGGATGACTACATCTGCCAACCAGGATGACAACTAAATCGTCATCCCGCCGGGTACCTAACGTAGCTGCGTCAGGACGTGTGGGCATTTTTGCTTCGTGCCACACGCACGGAGTGAAGATGAGTAGTATTTGTTGGGCGTGTGGCACGAAGTAGCCACGCCCACACGTGTGGGCAATTCTAATGTCCGCCCACACACAGCCCGTATGGGCTGCCTCCTGCTCACACCACACACAGTGTGTGGACGCATTGTCGTATATGCCACACGTGTGACAGTTATCGGCGTCCTAAAATAATGCCCATGATTTGTTTTAGAAAATAATGCCCTTGATTTACCTACCCAAATAAATTCTAGGGTTATTTTGATAAGTATTTATTCACTTAGCAAAGAAAACAATTGTTTTTAGTTGGTAAGTCAACAAAAGGTGTTGCATATAAGGCGATTTTCAGTAAAAAAAAAAGGTAGAAACGTACCAAATATGAGGGAAAAAATCAAAACAAAGAGAAGAATAGGGGAACGTACTAAAGGTTGGATGAGCAACGGGGTGGACGTCACAACTTTATATTCTTTTTAAGTAGGAGAGATAACACGGTAAGTGGCCCAGGCGCGGGAGACGTACGAACGGGGTGGGGTACGGTAAAGCGTGATGTGTGCAGCCTAATTCTATCGGCCCATTATGTAATTACTAGGATTATTGCTATAATTAACTGATTCTCTACGACATACTGATTTTCATGGGTAATTTGTTTACCTACAGAAAACAAAAGTGTTTTCAATCTTTACAAAGACACGATGCCGAGAGATTTCTCTCTTTTTCCGCCGGAGGAATATCTTTTGCGGCAGAGATTATCCTCAAATCCTGGACTATATTGTCCTTACGAAAAATACCCAGAGATAAATTGTCCACAATACCCAAACAATGGACGGTTATGATGACTTAATATAATACGGGGAGGTAATTTGTCATCAAGTGAATAAATCTAGTCAGATGATGCTTAATTATGCATAGACCATACTCGTTTTTGTTAGGTTCAGCGTCTTGGATGGGGTTGTGTGGCGGTGGCGACGTCCCTCGGTAGGAATAATGTCTACTACATCCTATCCCCGCCCCGATGGTGTGAATAGCATTGTCGGAGGATTTGCGGAGGTGTGTCTCCGTTGGATCTCTTAGGATTCGATCGGTGCTGTTCTTGGGTGGATCTATTTGGATCCAGCTTTTGTTTGTCTTCATTCGTGTGGTTATAGGTTTGATTTGTCTGATCTAAAACTCTCCTCATCGGCGATGGTTGCTGCTCTGGTGCACTAGTACTTTGCGGCCATAGCACGATGATTTCTCGATTGTCTACTAGAACAAGTTTTGCCAGCTCCATTGAGGGAGGGGCGAGGACGGGCGTGCGCCTTAGGCTCGCTCCACTGCTCGTAGTCGTCGCTAGGTGGTCCATTGACCTGGTTCTAATTTTTATTATCTCTAGTGTTCTCTGTACTATCATGATTGATGAATAGATTGAAAATTTTTCTCGCAAAAAAATTATGCATAGATCATTCACAGACCTCAAGTCAGATGATGCTTAATTATGCATAGACCATTCAATTCAATGTATAAATCCAGGTTTATATAGATATGCATACTTAGAGAGCTTTAGATTTCTCTTGGCATGTATCTCTTCTAGAGCAGGGTGATTATAAGGGATGTCCAGATCCAGGTCCTTCGCCTTCTCTAGGATAGCTGGGAACTTAATCTCAAAGCCACATGGCATCCAGTCCTGTTCTTGTTCTACCAACCTGCTCATGTTTTCTTGGATAAATAACACACCTACAACATAAATGGTTCTTTCTACATTAGACACTTGAAGAAACCCAGTAGTTAAGCATACAAAGTTTGATCAAAACAAACAACCCAGCGATTGATTTACCTTTGTCACACAAGTCATCGCTGTCAATGTTCCAAGACTTCACTGCCACTACACATGCCAGGGTGCTGATCATCCGATCTTGGACCATAAACAAAGCAGGGTCACCCCACGAGCCATCTGGTAGTTGATTTTGTAAAATCCAGTTGATGCATGAGGGGAATTGCGGTTTCTCATCTCCGTCAAGGTTCTTGACAAGGGCGACCAATGCCGTGTCGTAGGCTGAAACATTGGTTGACGTCTCATCATCACCCAATGACCCCAGTGCCGTCCTTATGGCATTGATCATCGGTTTCATCTTGCTTGGTTCATCCTTCAGGAAGATCGATATTGGGTTTTGATCAGGGTTCAATATAGTATATGTACATTTGTGATCAGCTTGTGGGCAGCAGTGATTATTCCACTCAAAGTTAGTTAATTAATATGTATAGGCTCACCGTGTGTTGTCTGTATTCATCAACTTCCCATTCACGTGCTTTTGCCTCCGGATATGATGGGTATTTCCTACTTAGCGCGAGCCCTAGACATCAGGCATGTCATCCAAGTCATATGAAATTGATATGCACTTTTAAATTATTGGCTCGAGCACATTATCGCTATTAGATGGAGTATGCAAAATTATCAGGCCGGCAAACCTCTAGATCAGCAACATGCCAAACCTTAGGTGGATAGGAGACACGATTCATGGAAGGAATTTATTCATTTTGGGAGGCAACAAAAGCTTCAATCCAAACATTTACTTTTCTCGAACATGAGCCAAAAACACTAAGTACAGTTGTTACGGCAGCGCTCAAGTTAGGCATGCATTGACGTCAGGAGATTGATAGATCATGGTTACCAGATCGACGACGCTGAGAGTGTAGGTGCATGGAAAGCCGTCGCCATGGCTTGGCTGTCGGCCGGTCGAGTACTGGAGCATGCCAGCCTGCAGTGGTATAGGTCAGCATCCTCCGAACCTTTTGGATGTTAGCCCAGTAATGAGCTGATGCTGCTTACCGCCATCATTAAGTATTTATACAGAAAGACTCAAAACAAAGTCTTAAACAGTATTACGAAACTCAAAGAAAATAAATTTGCCATAATCGGCGAAGATAGGGGAAGATGACTAAACACCTATCATATTATTGAAACACCATCCAAACCGATTGTACGTATCCCGTGCAAACATCTTTCATCGGTTGCATCCAATATCCTTATGCTCCCTGTGGTCCACATGGCCGAGTGACGACCACGTACGGATCCAAGTAAACACCTTGAGATAACATGCCAAAAGAAGTAGCTTCTCGTCTTGACAGGACGAAGCATGAGTAGGCGGGAGTACAATTGACCAAAGGGATTTATACTAGCTAGGACGGAGTATGATACGACACCTGATTTACTAGTTACTCCTTATGTTTCTAAATGTAAGTCCTTTTAGGGATTCCAATATGAACTCATACTGAATTCATACGGAGCGAAATGAGTGAATCTACATTCTAAAATAGGTCTATATACATCAGCATGTAATTCATATTAAATTTTCTAAAAAGACTTATATTTAGAAACGGAGGGAGTACATTCAAAACCACCGCCCCTGAGCTAGAGATGATACTGGTCCTTCACGAGCTTTGAGAATGTACACGGGCTAGGTACTGATGATAATGGAGAGTTTGGAAGCCCTAATTATCAGTGTTTCCTTAAGAGCAAATGCAATAAGATGATATAAGCCGATTATAATTTATAAGGTTTAAATATTATACTTTTGCTGAATTGGAAAAGAGAGAATAGAATCAGGCTGTAGCTAGTTGTAGCACGGGCTTCAAGAATCATGTGTTAATAAATTATCCTGTCGTGTAGTTAACTACTATATGACTACTAGATTGATTACAGATGACATGATAACATCTTGTAGCCAATAGTTGCCTATATTATTAACCTTGGACTAAGAGACCTGCATGCACGTGTATTTTGCCTTTAGTGTGGCTAGAAACCCAGGATCTGTTTCTTTAATGCCATCCTAGCAGTTGAAACATCAGTTAACATGTTTAATATACAAGGCCATTTTGGACTTTTGATGTCAGTTACAGGCTCACCATCAGGTCTAATAGTTGCCAAACAGAATTGTTAGTCTTCACTGCTTCTATTGGCTCCACCTGCTTTTCATTCAGCTGTAGCCCAAACAAACATGGCCTATGCCATTTTCTATCTATGGAAGGCTTCTTCTCTGGGACATTAGTATAGCTAGATCTTTTTTTGCGGGGGAGTTTAGCTAGACCTTACTATCACTAATAGAAAAAGGGTCAAATATGCGACACATTAGTCCTGGTTTGTAACAGAACCGGCACTAATGTGTCCATTAGTGTCGGTTCCAACGGCTAGGCGGGAGGAGCTCTTTAGTACCGGTTCGTGGCGAACCTTTAGCACCGGTTCGTGC
>NW_024117335.1:0-13132 GCF_003073215.2 Triticum urartu | reverse complement strand
CCCAGTGACAGAAGGGGCATCAAGGCACGTATTGTATCGTTGCCATCAAGGATAACAAGATGGGGTTTATTTCATATTGCATGAATTTATCTCTCTACATCATGTCATCTTGCTTAAGGCGTTACTCTGATTTTAACTTAATACTCTAGATGCATGCTGAATAGCGGTCGATGAGTGGAGTAATAGTAGTAGATGCAGAATCGTTTCGATCTACTTGTCACGGACGTGATGCCTATATGCATGATCATGCCTAGATATTCTCATAATTATGCTCAATTCTATCAATTGCTCAACAGTAATTTGTTCACCCACCGTAGAATACTTATGCTCTTGAGAGAAGCCACTAGTGAAACTTATGGCCCCCGGTTCTATTCTCATCATATCAATCTCCATCACTTTTATATTGTTTTGCTATTTACTTTGCTTTTACTTTTTACTTTGCATCTTTATATCAAAAATACCAAAAATATTATATCTATCAGATCTCACTCTCATAAGTGACCGTGAAGGGCTTGACAACCCCTAATCGCGTTGGTTGCGAGTAGCTATCGCTTTGTGCAGGTACAAGGGACTTGAGCGTGGGCTCCTACTGGATTGATACCTTGGTTCTCAAAAACTGATGGAAATACTTACGCTACTCTGCTGCATCATCCCTTCCTCTCCGGGGAAAACCAACGCAAGCTCAAGACGTAGCAGGACCAAATTCAAACCAAGAAGATAGTTTGAAGCAATAAGGAGGAGGAGGCACAACTCAAGAAGAAAGTTCTGGCGGAGTCCTCAAGACCAAGCTACCTAGCACCTAGAGGTAGGATTTGGTGGAAGGAACCCTCAAGATTGCATAGAGTTGATATGCCCTATATCATTGTATTTTTAGGGATTATTTGAGCATCTATAGTATCTTTAGATCCCAATGAGAGCCTAAGACCAGCATCATAGGCAGACAATACCATGGAGCATCTGTTCTTAGAAGTTCTAGTAGAGAGAGAAGAGAGAAAGAAAGATAGACATGAGATAAAGAGAGAGGAAGCCAAGGCAAGTGAGTATATGTTCTTCTTAGTTTTGAGGAGAGGAGAGATTATAGCATAGAAGAAATAGACCATGGTTGAACACCATAATGATCTACAATAGCAAAACACCTGCACAACACTTACACTTGGTATTTTCCTGCAATTAGTAACACCAGAATCCACCAACACTTGGGCTAGTTATATTACTGCATATATAGCATCAATAATTATACAAATGTAACTGTATGTGTGCATACACAACACCAGAGTAATAATATAAAGTGCAGCACAAAGTTAAATAGACTAATGGAAAGGAAAAAAGCTATAATAACTTGACTAAAATAATTAAGTATATAACAACACCTAAAAGTGAACAATAGGACTTATATACTCAAATACATAGTTCAGAGTAAGCCAGAAGTAGAAATTATTATTGGATTATATCTGAATTATATTTAAAAAAACATACAACACTGTCAGTATTTAATAGAGGCTAGTTAACACTTTACCTGAAGAATTCTTCAGTATACACAACCACAAAATCCCTAGCAAACAGGAGCTACTTGCCAAGTCAAGATGGACTAGAACCAATATAAGTAAGAATCAGGATCAACTACCACACTTAGTACTAACCCCAAGCCTCACCAGAAACTTAAACCCAACTGAATTCAGTTAAGTTCAGACTTAATAGTAACATTCAGACAATTCAGAATTAGATAGTAGGCATAGTAGTTCAATTTGAACTACTACAACAACTAGCAGGCTTACCCCAATAGGTATAGAATATTCAAACAACACCAATGAGGATCATCACAAAGGATGCCAACATCAAACAATAAGGGATGAACCCTAGATCCGAGGTAGGAGAGGGGGAAGAGCTCGCTGAGGAGAATTTGGAGTCGTAGCAGAAACCCAGCCACACCACGGCTGTGGTGTGACCACCACCATGTCCATGCGATGCAGAAGAGCATCGGGGATCGCTGAAGCACCACGATGACGACCAGTGCATGCACACGAACACGGTGACGCCATCTCGGGGGCACCACCGCATGGAGACGCCACCCAAGGGCATCACCACACTGCGATAAGCCACTAGTGACGCTAGGGGCACCTCACGGCGGCCGGAGCACCACCAGAGACCGAGGCAACTCGGGGAAAAAACCCTAGGTCACCAAGATCCGAAGGGATTGTTGGTAGGAGGAAGCAATTGAGAAAATGATGTGGATAGATCGATAGAGCGGAGCAAGGAGAGCAAGTAGTATAGGTTCAGCACGACGGCGGAGATGGTCGGAGCTTGTCAGAATCAACTGGCAAAGCCGTCGGAGAAAGGGGATCAGCAGACGAGAGAGAAACAGAGAGCTCTGGTGAGAAAGGTAGATACATAGATAGGGGTTGAGATCCTCTACAGTACTGTACGATACAGTACAGTCACTAACAGGTGGACCCGGCCCCATATGTCATCCACACTACAGCACCGTACAGTACTGCAGAGGATCTCAACTCCTAACCCCATAGATAGATAGAGGGAGGGAGAGAGAGAGAGAGGGTGACTAACCAGGCGGGAAGTCGACAGAGACTCTGTCCCTGTTTAACAAAGCCAGGCCAAGCCAGTTAGGCCCATCCCAGAAGCCAAGCCAGCCCATTTACCCAGTAAAAACTTTTAACAAACAAAATCGTAAACAAGAAAATACTACAAATATATAATAAGTGCAAAAATTATATATATATATAATATTCCACTTTACTAGTAATATTCTTGATTTAATGGAACTAATTTTATAATTTCTAGACTTAAATATTAAATAAGGAAATATTCAATAATTTGAGAAATCAATCCAAATATTCATTAATTCCAAAACAATGATTCTACTCTAATAAAATAGTTTCACAAACAATTTCTAATTATAAACTTGTTAATTCTAGAAATAAGAGTTGACAATAATCTGAATTAAAGAAAATCCTTTAACTAAAACACAAATAAGGCAACACAACGATTAGAGGGGAGGAAAACCATCTCATGTATTCATAATAGCATCTTGCAGAGTTTCTTGCAACATCAATCCTTATCGGACTATATGTCATTTTCAAAACCCGAGGCAACCGTGAGTCTCGAAGCATCGAGTTATGCTACCTATCAATCACCAGGCAAGTGCATACCTTGCATATCCTTTGTTTATGCTTTCATAAAAGCATATTTAAAAAAATCCCTGCTTACAGTATCTATTCGTTGCATTAAATAAAATTATGTTTGGTACTATAAATTATGGTGGGTGATGGAACTGAGGATGGTTACACGGTGGTAGAGTTCCATTACACCGTTACACCGGGTTTAATAACCAAAGTCAACATATATTCTAGTGTCGTACTGATAGCGTTGACCACGGAGCCTGGAATGGGACGGGCGAGTAACTACCTTTCCTCATACCGATGTGCCCTCGCATAGGTTATCGTCATGGGGCGTCAATCTGTGAGGCAGTCTAGGGAGTTGTACAACCCATCGGCAATGGGTTCCATTAAGACTCTTTCGGCAGGGGGCATCAATCCTCTATCGCCAGAGCGATGTAAGCTCATCGGTTACGGGGCCGTAGAATCCCTACATGTTGCTGATTTTGGGCAAAAGAGGGAATACCTCTCGAGCCATGGGCAGGGGCATTGGTAAAAACAGACGAGCGAAAGACTCGGATCTTAGACCCAGCCACACATCATGGGTGT
Source organism: Triticum urartu (assembly GCF_003073215.2). Classification (NCBI taxonomy): domain Eukaryota; kingdom Viridiplantae; phylum Streptophyta; class Magnoliopsida; order Poales; family Poaceae; genus Triticum; species Triticum urartu. Next base: position 9,413 of record NW_024117335.1, on the reverse strand, counting down.
GCAAGGTTACAGACTAGTAAAAAGGGCTAAGTTAATCATTCATGGGTATAGTAGCGCACCTCTGCGGAGTGTATTGAATTGTGGCTTGCCACTCCCTAATCTAGGAAAGATCTGCGAACGCAACGGGAAAGGAGTCTATCGGAGATTATAGCAACCTTAACATGACATGCCATGCATTTGGATGTGCATTGCCATGAATTGAATGTTGTTGCCCTTTTCCATTGTCGATGACGTTGTGCTACTGAACTAGGGAAGAAGAAAGATAGACGGGGAGCGTTTCTTCTTGCTTGTGGCGTGCCATGCATAGTGATTTCAAGTTAATCATGTAAATTATGTTGGGCTATCTCCCCCGATTTCTTTTCTGAATTTGCTTGCTTAAATAAGAAAATCAGTACTATATATAATAATATATATTTTTTGTATATAATAATCTGATGCATGCAAGCATTAGATAGTTGAAAACAATATAAGATTGAACTGCATGGTAGCATTTCGATAAAATTTATGAAGTGGCCAAAATGATAAAAGAATATTAAACAAAATATTGTGTCCCAGATTTTCAGGTAACAGACCGCCTCCTGAGTTTTTTCTTCTTCTGAAGAATTTGCTTGCTTAAATAAGCAAATCGATATATGTTAATTTGATGTATGCTACCATTGAATAGTTGAAAACAATATAAAATAGAATTGCATGGTAGCTTTTCAATAAAATTTATTACATGGCCTAAATGACACAAAAGAATATTAACCAATGTAAGCATAGAAATAACAACAAAGTCCTACTATTATTTAGAAATATGAAACGTTAATAGGTTATGCTTAAGTTAGATGTTGTTTTAATAAAAAAATGATTCAATCTTTGTTCAAAGTTGAAACACTTTTTTCCGATCGGAGGGAGTACCATTTTCAGTTTCATGGGCCTGTAATTTATTTGGATGTTTTAAGAAGACATTATTTTTTCACAGCCTTCATATCCCAAGAGCGAAGGTGGCAATGGGATAGTGAATGATACGGGTATATGCGGGATGTGCATCAAGATCATGTAAGTACATACTCCCTCCGTATTAAAATAAATGTCTCAACCTTAGTATAACTACTAAGATAGTATAATTACTAAGGTTGAGACATTTATTTTGAGACTGAGAGAGTATATGATTGGCACAACTGATATTAACCACTGGAATATGTACTTACATGATCTATTGCGGAAAAAAAAACCACTGGAATATATGACTATGTTACAATGTATGGGCACTTTTCTAGTTCTATGTAAAAAATCGATAGGTATAGAACATATAAATTTTGTTCAATTTATTTATTAAGAAGATACCCCACCTTCTTTTGCGAAAAAATCAAACAAAAACGTGCACGCTCCTTTTGCATCGCACGATTACGGGCGACGTGGCGCCGTGTGCTCCACCCACATCATCATCATCTCGTTTGACCCGGCACCCAGTCGGCTCGTCGTCAGTTCGTCCCTCCCTCCCCCGTGCTGTGCCATCCCGGAACGTAACTGAAAAATGGCGAGTGTGACCTCGAGGTGCTCCGGCCTCCTCCTCCCGGACCTGCGGCCGGGCCTCGCAGGACTCCGCAGCCGGTCGCCTCCGCTTTCTTCGCCCTGCGTCCATCTGCGCGGGGGGCGTCGCCGGCCGAGAACCCTGTCCTGCGTCGCGCCGCCCGACTCCGCGGAGCCGAAGACGGTGAGTCCTCGTAGCACACTCAAACTGATTTGGCCATTTGGGGCAGTGGATAGACTAGCTAGCGCTTCTTTAGCTTCATGCTCATAAAACAACAGTAAAATTTCCAATCAGATAGCAATATAGCATGTGAAGTCATTCCTGCCCCCCCTTGCCACAGGACGAGCAGAACGTCAAAGCTGAGCTGGGTGAAGAAAAGCCTCAGCCAAGCAGCAGCAGCAGCAGCAGCACGCCCCAGGAGGCTGCTGCCGAGCCACCTGTTCCAGACAGGGGTCTCAACAGAAGGATAGCTGTGCTCACCACTCTTGCAGCAGTGGGCCTCTTTGGATCTCAAAGGCTCCAACTTGGCGGGTTTTCTCTCAAGGATCTTGCTGCTAATGCTGTGCCATATGAAGAGGTTAGCGCTTCTTTCCTTTGCAGCAAGGAGTTTTCTGCCCACCCCTACACTGGACAAAGAGATATCTGATGCATAATGTTCAGCTAAATGTCAGCAGCAAAAGGAAGTTTCTCTGTCATTTATTATATAATACTACAGATATGGGTAATTTAGTTGCTATATTTGATGCTTACAATTGCAGTATGTGAACAACAAAGCATGATCCATTGCAGTTCAGTTCATGGTAGAGTTAAAACCCATTGCAATAGATCCAAGAAAGTGCTCCTTCTTTATGACACGCCATTGTAGCCATGCTTCGTTTCTTCAGACTTCATCAGAACTTTCTATGAGTCAATTTATAACATTAAACTCATCTAGTTTCTGTCGTGGGTCTCTACCATTCGACATAGAGCATATTAAGTTGAACATCCAATCATTGTTCATCGGCCCATTTGTCCGTTAATCCAAGACATGCTTTCTTACAGAGTTACAGTAATGTTTGTATTACTCAATTTTCAAGATGTTGGCTTTTCTGGAGAAGATGGTAGGAAATGATGGGTTTATTTATCTGTGGTTCATTGATTTAGTACTGCTTTATGTGAAAATTTGCTGCGGTACGAGGTGCCCATTGGTAAACTAGTACTCATAGATTCTGTACACTGAATAGCTTTCATGTGAAATTGACAAGCAACCCTATTATGATTGAAACTCGTCTTTATCTGGTTGCACAAACTGCATTTCTTTCGCATACTTTTTCTTTGAATTGCATGCATGTTCGCCTTCGAAATCTAATTCACCTGATAAGTGCATCTACAGGCTCTCTCAAATGGCAAGCCCACTGTTGTCGAATTTTACGCAGACTGGTGTGAAGTTTGTCGAGAGTTAGCTCCAGATATTTACAAAATTGAGCAACAGTACAAGTAAGTTACTTCAACATTTTTAGCTTCTCTATATCCCATAGAAATAAGAACTATGATTTGGTTCCTTCACTGAAGAATTGATGTGTATTTCTTACTGATCCTAAAATGTGCACCTTCCATTGAATACAACTTTGTAGCTGGACAGCTACACTAATCCTGTATAAGTGCATGCAGTATCATACACTTGCCGGGCTACAGAATACTAAAGTTCTGGATTAATTAATATATTAATGTATTTTCTTCCTATAAAGTACTGATGGACCACAGTCATTAGTGAGTCTAGGAGCCAATAATTCAATTCTGATCTGCATCCAGGTGCATATGCATATATGTACATTTGTGCATTTCAATTTTTTGGAAGTAAACATAAATGTACATTATGTTATAAGAGTAGTAGTCCTGGTAGTAAAATGCTTGCTGAATCTCCATATCTGAAGCCATTGTATCAACAACTTGGATACAACTACTGACTGAACCAATGAACACATTTTATGTTTCTTTAGATGCTAGTTAACTTGTGTTAACAATTCTTTGTAGGGACCGTATCAACTTTGTCATGTTGAATGTCGACAATACAAAGTGGGAACAAGAGCTTGATGAGTTTGGGGTAGAAGGTATTCCTCATTTTGCCTTTCTGGATAAGGAAGGAAATGAGGAAGGCAATGTTGTTGGGAAGCTTCCAAGACAATATTTTCTCGACAATGTGGTTGCTCTGTCTTCTGGCGATCCAACGATACCTCATGCACGAGCCGTTGGTCAATACTCGAGCGCAGAATTCAGAAAAGTCCATCAAGTTGCTGATCCCAGAAGTCATGGCTAGTAATAGCTCTTCGTGGCCACCAGTTTCAGCATAATGCCAAGACTCATGGACAAGTAGGCCTTATTCTCTCTTGAAGAAGTATAGTCCAAGTATAGAATGTCTGTTGTCTTTTTGCATAAGTACATATGCAGTTGATCACTAGTACATGATGTCACCAGATTTAGTGAAATAGTTATATATATCTTCAGCAATGCCCTTTTGAGGGCTGTTGATGTTGAAATATAGTAGCTCTTTACAAAGATAGCAAAGTAGGTTACCATAACCTGTCAATTTCTAGTATGCACTTAAATAATGTCTTGCTGACAGAACCACTGAAGCTTTTGTGGAGGCTAGATTTTCACCCAACTTAATGTAAAGAGTTAAAACAGCTTGGTGTTACACATCTGTTACTTGATGTTTAATGATCATCTGGACTTTTGTTGCCCCTGACACTACTGGATTTTTTTTTCGATCTGATTCCTGCAGGATGCCGATATAGGTTACGCATGTTGAGTCTTGGAGCCAAGAATTTGGGCGTTGGGCAGAGCTGACCGAGTTCAGAAATCTCATTAAAAAGAGCAACAGGATTAGTGTTTCGTGTATATGATTGTGGCATTGTGCAAGTGGATTTTCCGATTCAGGCGTTTGGCTAGAACATTGAGCTGCTAGTGACTACGAGAATCAGTGTATTGTGTATACAGGTGAAACAGATGTATGCTACGGCCGCGAGAACGTACTGGTGTTAATAAACAATTTTTTTTTTGAAATACAGTAAGTAAACATTACTCATCTTTTTGCAAGGAGGTTCCTAGAATGAGCTTTTTCCTGACAGGTTCGAGGGGAGCAGGCAAAGGAATTTCTGCTCTCGTTTTTCTTTAGGGATTGTAGCTTCCATGGCCGTAGAGTGTCTAGATTATGTCTTAGGCCTCTTTTGGTTCGTAGCATAGGATTATCGTAGGAATAAGAATCTTGTAGGAAATGAGATGACATATATCTCAAATCCTATGAGTAGGAATAGGAAACAAGATGTCATTTGGTTGACACCAAAGGAATTTTTCCATTGAGTCTAGGCTCATTTTTATTTTCCTATGAAATATGAAGGATAGGAACCAATCCTATGTAGGAATAGGAATCCATTCCTATAAACCAAAGGGCTCTAAAGGAAAAAAATTTTATAAAAATCCTATCCTCTAGAATTCCTATAAAATTCCTCCAAACCAAAGAAGGCCTTAGATTGTTGTGTCTTGTGTGGAGTAGTGTCTCACTTCCATGGCCGTTCGGGCGGCTAGCCTGCTTTGGCACGCGACCACAGTTGGCTTCCACAGTTGCAGAACCTAAATACCTAACCTTTACAACCAGCGAGTAGGAATATTGGAGCAAAAGTAGTGAGCAACATTCCCTAAAGAAAAACGAGAACAGAAATTCCTTTACCTGCCCCTTAAATGTATTGTGGTATTACGAAAAGACTCGAGGATTGACCTAAACAGAGTTTTCAAAACAGATAAGTGCATCTTTCAATCTCCCTATTTTAGTTTACAACCCTGACTTCCAATATCGCTCACATTAAAACCTTAAACTCTCAAAACCGGACAACTTTCAACCTTGTGTCCATCAAACCAGTTTTCTGGTCTGTATTTATTATATGTTTGGCAAAAAAGTTTCAAAATTTCCGAGAACAATCAGCATGGTAGTTTTAATTTTTGAGAATGTTTTCAATTTTTTCTGAACACTTTCATTTTTGGTCAAATTTTGATCAATCTTGAATATGTATATTTTATTATGCTTGGCAAAAAAAGTTTGAGAGTTTCCCAGAATTATCAGCATGTTAGTGCTCATTTTCTAGATTTTTTTTTCAATATTTGAGGGGACAGGGTTGGAAGTTGTCCGGTTTTGAGAGTTTGAGTTGTAGTGTAGACATTATTAGAGTTTGGGGTTATAAATTAAATTAGGATGTGAGTTCGGGGTTGAAATATGCACTTGTAACATTGATCTTTTTCTTATATGAAAAACGATAGCATACATTTCTCTACCTGCCTCTTGAACGTATTTTGAAATGACTCAAGGTTTGACATAAACATAGTCTTCAAAGTGTAAGTTTCACCGTGTTTCTTATATATGAAAAACGACAGTAGACTTTCCTCTACCTGCCCCTTGAACGTAGGAAAAAGACTCAAGGTTTGACATAGGCATGGTCTTCAAAATGTATTTTTACTCTTCTTCTTCTAATAATATTTCAATCTTATAAGAATTTAGTAGTTACAAAATCATTATCACAAATATGATGATACTATCAGAATTCTGACTACATGTTTTCTGGTATGGTACTGCCTCCTTTTCCAATACAGATGACAACACTGTAGTCAAAGTTTTAAATTTTGACTCTTCGTATTTAAAAAAAATCAAGGACATAAACATATAGTCTTCAAAATGTATCATTGACCTTTTTTACATTAATATTTTTCAATCTTTTAAGAATTTACTACAGTTATATAAATAATCATGGCAAGTAATACTCCCTCCATACTAAAATAAGTGTCTTAATGTACATATTGATAGTGAAAGTTAGAGAACTCATATTGCATACTTTCTAGAGTCCTGTAGTCAAACCCCGCGAAAAATAGAGTCCTGTAGTCAAAGTTCTAGATTTTGACTACATATATTAAAGAATATTTTGAATAATAAGGTTATTTTTTTCAAGAACAACACGAAGATCTGTGTGTCAATTTATTAAGGTAGAAATGAAAGGTCAACTTACAAGAGCCTGACCGGTATAGGCGCCGAAGTCGTCGCCTCCCACACATTGCTCCATACCAAGAATAGATGTAAAGAATAATATCATTAGATGTAAATAATAGTATTATTTTTATGACACATGTTCGACAATTTGTACCAACATACATACATATGATTTTCTCCCCTTCCCCTCGGCGATTAGGGCAAACTTTCCCCTGCAGGCTTCGCCGGCGAGCCCGTTGATTTGCCTCTGCTCTGCATGTCGCTCCGACGGCCGGTGGCTGGGAGGGGAATTCCGGTGCCTTTGCTTCACCTATTAATTTAGGTTAGGATTGTAGTCCTTGCAGGTGCGGTTCTCGGGTGCATGGCGGCGCTTCTTTTTTGAGTTTGTTTTCCAGGCTCCGATCTTCCTCGAGTTCGTCCATCTGGAGTTTTGGACATAGTCGACGAAGTTTTGGCGTAGATTCTTGTCGTCTCTTTGGGCGGTGAGATTAGGATTTGTCGGTGTGCATGCGTGAAACCGAGATTTTGTGTCATTTGCACCAAATCTATTCAAGAGTTCAACAGCGGCGAGTGCGGCTCTAGGGCGTTGGTACTTAAGGGCACGTGCATGAAGACCCGCCAGTTGTCATTAACAAGGTCAAGCCGGCTCCGGTAGGGAGCGGTGACAACGACGCATGGTGGAGGTAGTGGTTGCTTTGTGGTCTCGAGCTTTTGATTTGCTTTTTATTATGTTTGAGGTGCTTTATACTTCTGATTTGATGATCTTTAATAATAAATCTGATTTTTTTTGCATAAAAAAGAAATAGCCAAAGATGCTTGCTATGAGCGGGGCTGTTTTCAAACTGAGGGAGCATTCTTGAATATTTCTATAACTTTCCAGTATATTTCTCCATGATTCAAGAAGAAAAAAACATGTTGAGATATATATAGTTCTAATAGAGTGTGTGAATTGAAAGAACAAGATTTTATTCATGTACTACTTAATTCTTTTATTTTTTCATGGCTCAAACCTTATGAAAATGTTACATTTGTTTCTCAGATAACTATGATGTTCAATTAACAAGAAATTTTAGAAGCCGGAGATTCGACTAAAAGTTAAAATCTTCATGTGGTATTTTTGAAGAGGAGTTGTGCTAACGTAAGACAACCTCATCCGCGGCAACTGGCAAGGAAGGAAGAAGTATAGTTTTTGTGCTGATGAGACACAATCCGACACCTCTTTTTTTAGTGCAAATTTTGCGCGTTCTACATGATCAGGCATCCAAGTAGCATCTAATTTGTATCCAGCCATAAGTGTAGCCAATATTTTTGGTCATTGGTTGGACAGGATTTCAAATAGTTTTTAAACGCTAACAAAGGTGGGAACGTATGCCTTGGTCGCTTTGTCTATGTAGAATAATTTGTTTTTTGATGGCAAAAATTGCTCTCCTCTGTAGGTTATTCTTCACTGTGCACACTCATTTCATGCGTGGTCTGTGCTACACCAAATGGAGTGCCAACCATTATTTAAGACGGTGTGTATGCGATTGAAGTGGGTGGCCATGAAGGTTTCTACCCCAACATAAAATTGCTCTCCTTCTACATAGGCATATTGTTGGTCATATGACTCTTGAGTTGTTGATATGTTGGATCTTTATTTTATTTTTATCAGACTACTATTAGTGTTGATTGTGTGCATCTTAGATATGAAAAGGCTGGACTTTGCTCTCATGCTTTATATCCTGTCAATGCTGTATTTGAAGTTATTAGCGTCCTTCACAAAAAAATGACGTTAACTTGACCATTCAAAAAAGTCTATGCATTTTTGCTGATGTGTCTCCAGACAATTTGTGTTGCACATTACTGTGTTGCACAAGACGCCTTCCGAAAAGGCAAAAGTAGCATGCTGTTTTACGAGGTCATTCAGATAACAGTAACCATCCCCCCTTATATCCGAGCCAACTTGGCCTGCGTGGCAGCTGGCTGAGGCGACGCGCTGGCCATGCCCTGGATTAGGCTGGGAGGGCAAGCGGGAGGGATATAATTTTTCCCTATTCTCTACCAGTTTCGAAAGTACATCTATGTAAACCCTAGATTGCAAGCTATTTAATCAAGCCTTAGTAGTCCGAGTATCTAGTCTCTGTAGCATTCCATGTTGTTGTTTTTTGAGACGCAACATTTTTATCCAGTAATCCTCTTCCTTTTCAAGACCATTGTGCAAGTGGTGAAGAAAGAAGGTATGACCGTGTCACGTCGCTGTAGCCCGACACTGTTGCGTACTGGCGTCAAAAGGGCAGCAGCGGAATAGAACCTCACGCTTAGACCGCCTATTAGATCTTCCCGAGACTGTTAGAGCATCTTCAACAGGCACCAACGCGCGACGCGCTAAAAAAGCATTTGCAGCACACCGAATGACTGTTTTCGCACGGCGCGGAGTGCTGACTCCAGTGACCGCTGTAAACTTTAACGCGCGTGGAAGCTCCAGCGGACGCTGCAAGAGTAGTGCGGGCACGCTCTCACACAAACACTCTGAATTATGGTGCATATGCATAGATAGATAAATAGATAGATAGATAGATATTTCACACAATGAGTACATAGTTCATCATAGCATAGATAGATAAAAACTACGGTGCAACTAGATAAAAACTATGGTGCAACTAGAATCTACTCCGAGTCGTCATCATCATTCTCGCTGGTGTCGTCCGAGGTAGAGAGTCACGCGTCTTTCCAACAAGGATCGTCTGAGTCGAAGAACGACTCCCCACCTGCATTAACGAGATTGCACTGTGCCTCCGCGAGTGCCTTCCGCTGACGCCTGTCCGCCCGCTCCGCGCAACGCCTTGCCGTCCTATTCGCCCAAAAGACGTTCTCCTCGGCGACATCCTGCGGGTACTGCCGGTGCCA
>NW_024117334.1:0-14097 GCF_003073215.2 Triticum urartu | reverse complement strand
CTGCTGAAACGTACGTGAACTTCAAGGCCATTCATGAAGCTGTTTTCCAAGACCCACATGCTACAAACCAGTTCGTCTTGTAATATCTTTCGGACCTTCACTTTTTTGCCAAACCTCTAAGAGAGCTCCTCGCGACATCTCTGCTCGCTGCCTGTGGCCTCCAGAACTTTTTTTTCAAAGATAAATGTCGATTGTGCAGTTTCTTGTGATGGCAGAACTCACTCTGTAAATTAACATAAGATCTTATATTACTTTATAGAGGAAGTAGTTTTAATGGTGTCATTTATCCTGGTATTTTGGTGGCTTTAACGGATGATTTTTAATTCATGTGGCGTATGACCGTAAGGCCTAGGCATGCAAATCTGGAACCGCGACCCTACTTAGTTCAACCAAATGAACTAAAATTTCAAAAGTAAAGAGGGTCAGAGGGTACCTTTAAGGTTCCAAAATTTGCATCCTTAGTAAGGCCGTTGTTGAAGAAATCACAGAAGAATCTTTGAAAAGATACAGAGCAGTCATCAAAGAGATCAATGCCTGGGTGTCAAGTTTTGCATCCTGCTCATTTGTTCAACGAGATGAGAAATTTCAATTTCGAAGCCCACAATCTGGCTAAACGTGCTTTATCTTTGAGTGTTGACCCTCGTGTTTGGCTCGGCACACCTCATAATTTATCCTTTGTACCTATGAATGTTTTTGAGCAATGAATTAAGTTTGTCAGGGTTGCCTCAAAAGAGAAGTTTACATACTAGGTTTAGCACTACTAATTGTGATTTGTTTCTCACTAGCTACATACTATGAGATTTTTCCAGTTAGTTTTCAACTCCGGGTCTGCTTAATGCCCACCAATTTAGTGATTTGGGAGTGCCAGAATGGGAGTTGGTACAAGACTCCAACCTCACAAAAAGATTTGCGTGGCTCCGGTGAGCTAGGAGCGATCACGGTGATGCGCCTTCGGCTCACTCTCTGGTGCTCGTAGTCATTGCTAGATGGTCCATGAACCAAGTTATAATTTTTGTTTCCTCTAGTGTTCTCTGTACTACCATGATTGATTATGAATAAATGGAAGTTTCTCTCGGAAACAAAACAAGCCAATGAATCGGTGATCATATTTACTATAGGGGATAATCAGTATGTTTGTTATGTTTCTTCCTTGATTATCATCTTTTGCACCTTGGAAAAAGTCCATTTTAAACCTTGAACTCGTAGGCATTTGACGAAACGAACCCTCAAGTCAAAATCCCGGTCGATTGCACCGTAAATTATGCAATCCCGGTCTAAATCGAACATTCGAGTCGTTTGGATGGCCGGGATGGTGGGATTTCGCTGATTACACACACCTGCACCCCGCTGGGCCGGCCCGCTTTAGTTTTTTTTTCCATTAAGAAATAAAAATTGACAAAGGGCGCTACACCTTGCTCCCGCTGGGCCGGCCCGCTTTTGTTTTTTCGTTAGAAAAGACGTACGGTGTGGTGTGGCGTGGCTCGAACAGGCGACCAAGTAGATGCTGTTTGATCGACGCAACTAACCACCTGGGACACAACGTTGTGTTAACAGCTCCCTTTTTCTTCTTTTCTTCTTTATTTTCTTTCCTTTTTATTTTATTTTTATTTTTATTTTTAGTTTCTTTTTTATTCTTAAATTCGTGATTTCTTTTGAAATTGACGAACATTTTTCCAAATTTGCATATTATTTTCGAACCCACATTTATTTTTATTTTTTGAATGCTTGAATTATTTTAAAATATATGAAAACCAGTGGCTATCTTAGTAGGAAATAGCAAACTATAAAAAAGAACCTTGTGAACCAGAATTTCAAAAGAAAAAAGTTCACGAATTTTGAACAAAAGGTTCACGGTTTTAGAAAAAATTCAACACTTTTGAGAAGAAGTCCTCGGATTTGAGAAGAAATTCATGGATTTAAAAAAAACAGCAAAATTGAAAAAGAGTTCGCGGATTTAAAAAAGTGAAAGATTGAAAAACTTCCACGAAGAAAGAGTTCCTTATTTTGAAAATTTGTTCAGAATGTTTTCGTTCTATATTTCTTATAACTTTTTAAAGAAATATTCGGGATTTCGAAAAAAGTGTCTGTTTCAAATATTGTTCACAAATTTAGAAAATATTTGTGTGTTCTAATTTTGTTTCAGAGATTAAAAAATATTCCTATATTTCACAAAATTCTACATATGTTCGTGTTTTCAATAAGAAAATAGTGTTTTAAAAAATGTTCAATTTCAAAATTGAGTGCAAATTCTAAAAAACGTTCGTGTTTTGAAATTTTGTTCGGGAGTTTTGAAACATGTGCATGTTCCAAAAGTTTTCTTGAATTTTCCAAATTTAGTTTGGTAAATTTGTTTACAAATTTGAAAAGTGGTTGCTTTTCATAAAACACTCATCTTTTTTTTCAAAAAAATATTTTGAGACCGAAAATTTTAAAATATTCGAATCTGGAGACGATTCTTATTTCTTTGTGCTGCTATTGTAAACGGATTTGGTAGCTAGCTCGAATTGTAGTACCACCTCATTAGTAGCTGCAGATCCTGGTTTCGAAGCTTTCCAAGCGTGCGATTTTTTTAGCGTTACAGGCTCGCAGTACAGACTTCCGTCTGTGCGTACTTCCGTAATTCTGCCGCAAAGAGCGACAGAAAAATAAAGAGAATTTTTTTCTAACAAAAAAAAATGGGTTGGCCCAGCGCAGAGGACGGGTGCTCATTGGTCCACTAGCTAGACAAATCCCGGTTAACATTTGCCAGGATTCGATTTAGACCGGGATTGCATAGTTCAGTGTGCAATCGACTAGGATTTCGACTTGAGGGTTCGTTTCGCCGAACGTCTACGAGTTCAGGGTTTAAAATGGACTTTTTCCTTGTACCTTCTATGCTTAAATCCTAGCTCCATCCGTGATCTTGCCGCATAACCACTCGGCGAACTATCTATGTGCGTTCTTGTTGACTCATAGGTTCGAATCTCTGCTCGCTGCCTGTGGCCTCCAGAACTTTTTTTTCAAAGATAAATGTCGATTGTGCAGTTTCTTGTGATGGCAGAACTCACTCTGTAAATTAACATAAGATCTTATATTACTTTATAGAGGAAGTAGTTTTAATGGTGTCATTTATCCTGGTATTTTGGTGGCTTTAACGGATGATTTTTAATTCATGTGGCGTATGACCGTAAGGCCTAGGCATGCAAATCTGGAACCGCGACCCTACTTAGTTCAACCAAATGAACTAAAATTTCAAAAGTAAAGAGGGTCAGAGGGTACCTTTAAGGTTCCAAAATTTGCATCCTTAGTAAGGCCGTTGTTGAAGAAATCACAGAAGAATCTTTGAAAAGATACAGAGCAGTCATCAAAGAGATCAATGCCTGGGTGTCAAGTTTTGCATCCTGCTCATTTGTTCAACGAGATGAGAAATTTCAATTTCGAAGCCCACAATCTGGCTAAACGTGCTTTATCTTTGAGTGTTGACCCTCGTGTTTGGCTCGGCACACCTCATAATTTATCCTTTGTACCTATGAATGTTTTTGAGCAATGAATTAAGTTTGTCAGGGTTGCCTCAAAAGAGAAGTTTACATACTAGGTTTAGCACTACTAATTGTGATTTGTTTCTCACTAGCTACATACTATGAGATTTTTCCAGTTAGTTTTCAACTCCGGGTCTGCTTAATGCCCACCAATTTAGTGATTTGGGAGTGCCAGAATGGGAGTTGGTACAAGACTCCAACCTCACAAAAAGATTTGCGTGGCTCCGGTGAGCTAGGAGCGATCACGGTGATGCGCCTTCGGCTCACTCTCTGGTGCTCGTAGTCATTGCTAGATGGTCCATGAACCAAGTTATAATTTTTGTTTCCTCTAGTGTTCTCTGTACTACCATGATTGATTATGAATAAATGGAAGTTTCTCTCGGAAACAAAACAAGCCAATGAATCGGTGATCATATTTACTATAGGGGATAATCAGTATGTTTGTTATGTTTCTTCCTTGATTATCATCTTTTGCACCTTGGAAAAAGTCCATTTTAAACCTTGAACTCGTAGGCATTTGACGAAACGAACCCTCAAGTCAAAATCCCGGTCGATTGCACCGTAAATTATGCAATCCCGGTCTAAATCGAACATTCGAGTCGTTTGGATGGCCGGGATGGTGGGATTTCGCTGATTACACACACCTGCACCCCGCTGGGCCGGCCCGCTTTAGTTTTTTTTTCCATTAAGAAATAAAAATTGACAAAGGGCGCTACACCTTGCTCCCGCTGGGCCGGCCCGCTTTTGTTTTTTCGTTAGAAAAGACGTACGGTGTGGTGTGGCGTGGCTCGAACAGGCGACCAAGTAGATGCTGTTTGATCGACGCAACTAACCACCTGGGACACAACGTTGTGTTAACAGCTCCCTTTTTCTTCTTTTCTTCTTTATTTTCTTTCCTTTTTATTTTATTTTTATTTTTATTTTTAGTTTCTTTTTTATTCTTAAATTCGTGATTTCTTTTGAAATTGACGAACATTTTTCCAAATTTGCATATTATTTTCGAACCCACATTTATTTTTATTTTTTGAATGCTTGAATTATTTTAAAATATATGAAAACCAGTGGCTATCTTAGTAGGAAATAGCAAACTATAAAAAAGAACCTTGTGAACCAGAATTTCAAAAGAAAAAAGTTCACGAATTTTGAACAAAAGGTTCACGGTTTTAGAAAAAATTCAACACTTTTGAGAAGAAGTCCTCGGATTTGAGAAGAAATTCATGGATTTAAAAAAAACAGCAAAATTGAAAAAGAGTTCGCGGATTTAAAAAAGTGAAAGATTGAAAAACTTCCACGAAGAAAGAGTTCCTTATTTTGAAAATTTGTTCAGAATGTTTTCGTTCTATATTTCTTATAACTTTTTAAAGAAATATTCGGGATTTCGAAAAAAGTGTCTGTTTCAAATATTGTTCACAAATTTAGAAAATATTTGTGTGTTCTAATTTTGTTTCAGAGATTAAAAAATATTCCTATATTTCACAAAATTCTACATATGTTCGTGTTTTCAATAAGAAAATAGTGTTTTAAAAAATGTTCAATTTCAAAATTGAGTGCAAATTCTAAAAAACGTTCGTGTTTTGAAATTTTGTTCGGGAGTTTTGAAACATGTGCATGTTCCAAAAGTTTTCTTGAATTTTCCAAATTTAGTTTGGTAAATTTGTTTACAAATTTGAAAAGTGGTTGCTTTTCATAAAACACTCATCTTTTTTTTCAAAAAAATATTTTGAGACCGAAAATTTTAAAATATTCGAATCTGGAGACGATTCTTATTTCTTTGTGCTGCTATTGTAAACGGATTTGGTAGCTAGCTCGAATTGTAGTACCACCTCATTAGTAGCTGCAGATCCTGGTTTCGAAGCTTTCCAAGCGTGCGATTTTTTTAGCGTTACAGGCTCGCAGTACAGACTTCCGTCTGTGCGTACTTCCGTAATTCTGCCGCAAAGAGCGACAGAAAAATAAAGAGAATTTTTTTCTAACAAAAAAAATGGGTTGGCCCAGCGCAGAGGACGGGTGCTCATTGGTCCACTAGCTAGACAAATCCCGGCTAACATTTGCCAGGGTTCGATTTAGACCGGGATTGCATAGTTCAGTGTGCAATCGACTAGGATTTCGACTTGAGGGTTCGTTTCGCCGAACGTCTACGAGTTCAGGGTTTAAAATGGACTTTTTCCTTGTACCTTCTATGCTTAAATCCTAGCTCCATCCGTGATCTTGCCGCATAACCACTCGGCGAACTATCTATGTGCGTTCTTGTTGACTCATAGGTTCGAAGCTTTCCAAGCGTGCGATTTTTTAGCGTTACAGGCTCGCAGTACAGACTTCCGTCTGTGCGTACTTCCGTAATTCTGCCGCAAAGAGCGACAGAAAAATAAAGAGAATTTTTTTCTAACAAAAAAAATGGGTTGGCCCAGCGCAGAGGACGGGTGCTCATTGGTCCACTAGCTAGACAAATCCCGGTTAACATTTGCCAGGGTTCGATTTAGACCGGGATTGCATAGTTCAGTGTGCAATCGACTAGGATTTCGACTTGAGGGTTCGTTTCGCCGAACGTCTACGAGTTCAGGGTTTAAAATGGACTTTTTTCTTGTACCTTCTATGCTTAAATCCTAGCTCCATCCGTGATCTTGCCGCATAACCACTCGGCGAACTATCTATGTGCGTTCTTGTTGACTCATAGGTTCGTGTCTACGCTCATGCAGTACACATGTATGGAAACTTCAGTGGAAAGTTTTTTTTAAAGGTCTAAAGCCATATATTAAGTATCACAAGTTCTCTAACACATCTTCATAGAAAAGATTACAACCAAATTCATAGGGTGCCCAAATCTTCTTCCTCTTGCACCCACCGACGTTGCGCCGTGAACAAAGCCCGATGCCGCCTCTGGGCCTCCGCCTTGGTAAAGCAAACTTATAGAAGCAATGGTCGGGAAGTCATTGATGTAGACCAGAAGACGTAACTATGGCGATCAGCGTAGCAAATCGCCGCCACAGAGAAGAAGGCACAAAAAAAAGCATGTAGATACTCTAAAGAGCATGAACACCGACCAGATTCGTGTGAATCCACCAGACATCAAAGCCGACCAAGTCTAGGAAGATCCGCGAAGACACACATAACTCATCCTCCACCGATGCTAATTACACGGATGAAACTGGGATAAGACGAGGAGAACATTATTCAAAAACTGGGGTTACGCTGCCGCCTCGCCGCCCCGACCAAGACACGGAGATTGCTTTTCCAATGGATTAAATTAATCGGAAATTGCTTATTTATCCAATGGATAATACACATGAATCTAACTGGCTTCTGAGTGCAAGACAAAGGATTGCAAATACATAGGACAACTGCAGGCATATTCGTTCGGAGGAAACCACTAGAAAATTAAAGTGTCTCGGTCGTACGCGATCGAGCCTCAACAAGATAGTAGTACTGGAGTACGTGGATTCTGGACGCCCGCCTTTCGCCGCTTCGTTCCTCCTCGAGTAGCACGATAACGGATTGGTACTACAAGTGTTAGCCAGCAGCACAACCGTACGTACTAGACGATTGTGCGCTGCGGAAGACGGCGATTGCCTTATCCATTTCCGTTCGGGTCATCCAGAACACATTCGCCGGCGGCCGGAGCGTCCTAGCCGTCCCCCTATAAATACCCCCTGGGAGAATGTCTGCTTCACAAAAAGCAAACAAGTTCTATATCCAGCTGACTAGCCACAAGTACTACGCACGTACAGTGTTAGCGCTACACACACGTACGGACATCCGAGTGTGCGCACGCACCAGAGCTATGGGGAGGCAGATCGCCGCCCTGTGCGGCCTTCTCGTGGTGCTGCTCGAGCTCACGTCCGGCGTCAATGCACAGACGGAGATCCTGTTTCAGGTGATGCACGAATGCACGGACGCCTCCACGTAAATTCACAGCTAGCTAGACCACTGATGTGTTCGATCGGTCTTGTGCATGCATGCAGGGGTTCAACTGGGACTCGTGGAACAAGCAAGGTGGCTGGTACAATATGCTCAAGGCCCAGGTCGGCGACATCGCCGGCGCCGGGGTCACACACGTCTGGCTGCCGCCACCTTCGCACTCCGTTTCATCTCAAGGCAAATCCACCATCTACACCTCTACGGGTCACGTGTGCTGTTGCTGCCTCAGTGCATGCCACGCCTCCTAACTCTGCAACGAACGTGCATGCAGGCTACATGCCGGGCCGGCTCTACGACCTGGACGCGTCCAAGTACGGCACGGCGGCGGAGCTCAGGTCGCTCATCGCCGCCTTCGGCGCCAAGGGCATCAAGTGCGTCGCGGACGTCGTCATCAACCACCGCTGCGCCGAGGACAAGGACGGCCGCGGCATCTACTGCATCTTCAAGGGCGGAGGACCCGAGGGCCTCCTGGACTGGGGTCCCGGCATGATCTGCAGCGACGACACCAAGTTCTCCGACGGCACGGGCAACCGTGACACCGGCGCCGACTTCGCCGCCGCGCCCGACATCGACCACCTCAACCCGCGCGTCCAGAAGGAGCTCTCCGACTGGCTCAACTGGCTCAAGTCCGACCTCGGCTTCCACGGCTGGCGCCTCGACTTCGCCAAGGGCTACTCGGCCGACGTCGCCAGGACGTACGTCCAGAACACGAGCCCCGGCTTCGTCGTCGCGGAGATATGGAACTCCCTCAGCTACGACGGCGACGGGAAGCCCGCCGTCAACCAGGACGCGGAGCGGCTGGAGCTGGTGAACTGGGCCAAGGCGGTCGGCGGCCCTGCCATGGCGTTCGACTTCACGACCAAGGGCATCCTGCAGTCGGCGGTGCAGGGCGAGCTGTGGAGGATGCGGGACAAGGAGGGCAACGCTCCCGGGATGATCGGCCTGTTGCCGGAGAAGGCGGTCACGTTCGTGGACAACCACGACACGGGCTCGTCGCAGAAGAAATGGCCGTTCCCGACCGACAAGGTCATGATGGGCTACGCCTACATCCTCACCCACCCTGGAGTTCCATGCATCGTACGTGCATGATCGAGCCATACCTTTTCTTATTGCATTTCTAGAATGGTCACGCATGATCAATGTCCAATACTCTTATATATTGTGCAGTTCTACGATCATGTCTTCGACTGGAACCTGAAGCAAGAGATCTACGCGCTGGCGGCGGTGAGGAACCGCAACGGGATCAACGCCGGGAGCAAGCTGCGCATCCTGGCGGCGGAGAGCGACATGTACGTGGCGGCGGTTGACGAGAAAGTTATCGTCAAGCTCGGACCGAGGTTCGACGCTGGCAGCGTCATCCCGTCCGACTTCCACGTCGTGGCTCACGGCAATAACTACTGCGTCTGGGAGAAGAGCGGCCTTAGGGTGCCAGCCGGGCGGCGCTAGCTAGCTAGACGTTAGCAACTTCGCACCGGCGGCCAGACCGTTGTACTCCTACAAGAAATGTTTGTTCCAGTTCGTAGACCACGCAATAAAGTTTGTACCCCTACCGCTCTCCTTCCAACTTTGCGGAAGGAGCGTGAGCTATCAAATATATTAATTTTACAAGTTTGATATTGGGAAACTCTTTCCTTCCACTTTAGCTACATTTCAGTCAGCTGAAATTTCACTTTTGGGTCAGTCGATTTTGGGGTCATTGGATTTTTCTTTAGGGAAAACTTTGTTTTTGCTACTCTAGTTTTTGCCAACTTTGCTTATGCCACTCTAGAATTTGACATTTCACTTTTGCCACTCTTAGCTTTTGACAATATATCACTTTTGCCATTCCGTGGCAAAAACAAATAATTTAGAGTGGCAATTGTGATACATGTCAAAAGTTAAGAGTGGCAAAAGTAAAATAAAAAATTATCGTTTTTGCCACGGAATGGCATTTGTGATGTATTGTCAAAAGCTAAGAGTGGCAAAAGTGAGATGTCAAATTCTAGAGTGGCATAATCAAAGTTGGCAAAAACTAGAGTGGCAAAAACAAAGTTTTCCCTTTTCTTTAAGATTCGTGCTATGTTCTTTCCCCTGACCTGTGTTGTTTGTTGTGTGGGCTTTTTTTTTTGACTGACCCCTTAATTCGGCCAGTTGACTTTCTTCTGGGCCGAAGCCCGTTAATAGTGTGATCCATCTCTGACTCTCTTCTTTCGTTTTTAATATTTTTTTGTTTTTATGTACTTTTGTTTTTGTTTTTCTGTTTCTCTTTATTAGTTGGTTTGATTTTTATTTTGTGGATATTTTTTGGGATGTTGGGTGAGTGTAATGTACACACATAAATAATTTGCAATATGTGCACAAATTACACTGCTATATGATTATTGTTTGTGTACTAAAAAAGTGTAATGTAAGAGCGTAGTTGTTTGCAAGTTTTGCGAACTTTTTTTCTTAATTTTTCAATGAGTTATAATAATGCTACTAATTCATTCTTTCTTATTTAATTAACTAATTGTTTTTTCTCTTTAAAGGGTAATACTAATGACACTAAATAATTATTCCTTAGAAAAACTTACTATTTCGATTTTTGTTTTTGTTTCTATTTTATTTTATTTCTTCTTCTTAAAGGGTAATACCAATGTTAATAATTCGTTCTTCCATGGAATGCCTCATTATTTTGATTGTGTTCTAGTTTTTATTTCATTTTATTTTTCCTTAAAGAGTAATATGTAGGCTACTAATTCATTCTTTCTTGAAAACTCTGGTATTTCAGTTTTTTAGTATTATTTTATTTCCTTTATTCTTTGGTGATAATACCAATGCTGCATTTCTTATCAGGAAATTTCCTTTTCTGAAAATTACACTATTATATTCTTATTCCTGCATATTATAAAAATGTGCAACTTCTGTGCAAATTGTTTGCCAAATATTTCATTATTTTTTTTATTATTTCCATGTCCATTCATCTTAACGGGAAACCAATGACACTAATTCATTGTTTCTTAGAAAACTTCAATATTTTAATTTTCTTTAAGTTTTTATTTTATTTTCTTTATTCTTTAAGGTTAATACCAATACCTCTAATTCATTCCTACCTAGGATTTTTTTTGTGAAATTTCACTATTTGTGCTTATCCTTGCACATTTTAAAAAGCACAATTTCTATTCAAATGGTGTGCAAATTTTGTCATTATTGTCTTTTTTTACTTCTTTTTCTTCTTAAACTGTAATACTTATACCACTAATTCATTATTTTGATCCGGAGAAGTAGAGACACCATGGATCAAATGCCAATGCTGCAAATTCATTCTTTCTTTAGAAAATTTTCTTTTTGCGAAAAAATTCACTATTATGTGTTTATTCTTGCATATTATAACAAAGCGCAATTTATGTGCAGTTTCTGTGCAATTTTGGTCATTATTTTGATTTAGTTTTTTATATCATTTTCTTTCCTATTTAAGGGTGTTTTTGCTTCACTTTTTTATTTATGTTTTATGTTTCTATGGGGTTTTCCTTTTCCCTTTTTCTTTCCTTTATTGGTTTTTTGCGGGGTTTTGGCCGAGTGTAATGATATACAAACAAATAATATATAATATGTGCCAGAATTTCATGATTATATGGATATTTTTGCATATTACGATAAATTGTAATTTTGGTGCAAAGTTGTGCGCAAGTTTTTTTAGTTGTTTTTCTTCTTAAAAAATACATTATTTCAGTTACACTATGTGGGAATTATAGCAGAATGCAAAAAATGCACTATACTTTGCTTATTCTTTGCATATTTCAAAAAGTGTAATATCAGTGCAAATTATGTGCAAGTTTTGAAAGTTTTTTCCTTTTTCATCTTCTTCTTAAAGGCTTTCATTCTTTCTTAGAAAACTTCATTATTTTGATTTTGTTTTAGTTTTTTCCTGAAAGGTTAATATCAATGCCAAAAATTCATTCTTCCATAGAAAACATAAATTTTTAATTTTATTTTAGTTTTTAATTCATTTTTATTTTGTTTTAGTTTTCATTTCTTTTCTTTTGTAAGGGTAATAACAATGTCACTACCCCATTACTAATTTTTTTTGCGAAAATCTCACTACAATATGCGCAATTTTTTTATTTCTGTTTTCTATTTCCATGTGTTTTTGTTTTTCATTTTCTTTCCTTATTGGTTATTTTTTGTTTTATGTGGGTTTTTGGCTGGGTGTAATTATATACAAACAAATACTATATAATATGTGCCAAATTTCGTGATTATATGATTATTTTTGCATATTACGATAAAGTGCAATTTCGGTGCAAAGCTGTGCACAAGCTGTTCTTAATTTTCTTTCTTATTAAAGGAAATACAATTTTTTTATTTCCACTATGTGTAAATTATAGTAGAATGCAAAAAATGCACTATTATATGCTTTATTCTTTGCATATTTCAAAAAGTGCAATTTCAGTGTGAATTGTATGCAAGTTTTGATTTTTTTCCCTTTTTCATTACACATATAGTCACTAATGATTGCACAACACACATTGCGTTGCCATTCGGATAATAGCTATGACGGCTTGTTTTCCATGTGATTAATTAAATGCTAATGGCTGGTGCTTAGGCTGATCATAATGGTAGTATCATAAGCGGTACCATGCATGCCAACTAGATTTTTTGAATGATGTGGCACACAATTAAATGAGGAAAGAGAGAGTGTGGTATCATATCATGATACTGTATCATATTAAATGTTGTACTATTTTGTGAGGCATGGCAATTAATAAGGCAAACTAAGATACTAACTTATGATACTATGCATTAGGGAGATAGTATCATATACATGATACTAGTATATGATACTCGTCATTACAACCAATCTTAATGAACTAAATATTGTTTATGTGATTGTGCGGTTGTGTGCATGCATGTATCCCATGGAAGTGAACAAATGATTGGTTCAGTTCGGATAATGACCGGCTAAAGATCATGCATGGATAGACTCTCAAGACTGACTCATGCAGCGCTCTGTCCCTCCATTCCCACTAGGAGCAAATTGACTGAAACAAATCTGGTTCAATCGACTGGCCCATTTCGTTTTCAGTTGATTGATCTCCAGCCGGTCCCCTTTCCTTCACCCGACGGATCACACGCGAGCCATCCGCTGCCTCCTCTATGTGACACGTGTACACATACCTTTGGCGTCTCTCTTTCTCCAACGCCATGTGTGTTGCAAAACTATCTTCCGCAACAACACTTCTGTTGCGAAAAAATAAAGACAAAAAAGCGAAAAAATGAAGACAACAAAAATAACAAATATTTTTGCAACATTGTCTGTCTTGCTATTTGGTTTCCTCAGCAATACCCATGTTGCAAAAATAGTGATGAAAAAAAAATCTGCAACATCGACTATGTCAAGAAAGATTTCTGCAACAGAACCTTTGTTGTAAAGTATTTCTGTAACACTGCCCTTGTTGCAATAATGAGAACGGTGTTGGATGCTGGATACCTGTACAAATGATAGTTGGCCGACGCGTAGCGTGGCCCTTTGATATTCGTACATTATTAATCATGTGTTCACTTAGAGCAGCTCCAACAGGCGTCCAAAAACTGGGCCGCGCGCTAAAATACAGGTTTTTTGTGCGCCGGACAGCTCCAGCAGAAACTATAAAAGAGTGCGCGCAAAAAAGGGTTGTGCGCGCGCTGAGAAACGCTATCAAAAGCTGTAAATTTGAGGCGCCGAATTGCACGCGCTTCACGATTTACACTATGTGTTCTTTTGGGCGCGCGATTCTGAGCATCTACTAAAGTAATGTTGGGTCCAGCGCACTAAATGTGCTACAGTGGCGCGCTAAAATTATTTTAGGATGTGAAATTTCTGTGCACCTATTAGAGATGCTCTTAGAATTGCTAGCACTACAGGGAAGGTACATGTCGCCATGTGGCTCGATGTAAACTGAGTGTAAAAACACGGGCACTTGGCTTGCT
The DNA here is from genome assembly GCF_003073215.2 of Triticum urartu. NCBI lineage: Eukaryota > Viridiplantae > Streptophyta > Magnoliopsida > Poales > Poaceae > Triticum > Triticum urartu. The sequence goes on along the minus strand of NW_024117334.1, from coordinate 736 downwards.
TCCTCGTACAAATGATCAAGCGTATTCCGTTGGGAAGAGGAGATACGTGGGGGAAAAAGTTGAAATCCATAGGCACTATTTTTATAAAAGAAATCCATCCGGATGAGATCATAAAAAATCCGCCCTCAACGGGAGTCAAACTCCGGTCTGAAAAGGAGAAAGATGTTGTGGCTGTAAACTAAATGACTCACTGCGAACCACCTTTACCAAACTTGATGAAGGTTAATGTAGATGCAAGCTTTATTTTTTTCCGTTCTTTTCTTGACTTAAAAAGGTAGACGATCCTATTTGGTCAAACACCTAACGAAAAATTATGATTTTGTGAATCAGACTACACTGCTGCTACTGTTCATGGACATGATGGAGCCTTCGTCCGAGCCCATGCCATGTGGGTTGAGCATGCGCCAAATAATCTGACCACTAAGGCCTTGGTTGTGCGGGATGGAGTGTGATTAGCATGTGACACGCTTCAGAATGTCATTATTGAAACGGATGCTGAAGGTGTTGTCGACCTATCAAAAAAGAGGGATGAAGGGAGATCTGAAATTTCTTCTATTCTGATGGATATTGAAGGTATCTCCAAAGGTTTTCATAGCTTCGATGTGGCTAAGAGCATCTCCAGCAGCGCCCCCAACAGACCCCCAGGCCTTATTTTTGGCACCGGCCCAAAAAAGGTCCGGTCGCACTTTCAAAAACCCATTTTTCGCGGCCCGAAACTGGCGCGAAAGAACGGCGG
>NW_024117333.1:0-13009 GCF_003073215.2 Triticum urartu | reverse complement strand
GGGCCCCCGGACTGACAACTTCCTGCCACCACTCACTTTAGTACCGATTCATGGCACGAACCGGTGCTAAAGGTTCTCCACGAACCGGTACTAATGAGAGCGGCCGGCTAGCCGTTGGAACCGGCACTAATGCACACATTAGTGCCGGCTCAAATTCAAACCGGCACTAATGTGCTTCACGTTTGACCCTTTTTCTACTGGTGTATATATACCTACGTACCCCCAAACGATCAGATACGGAGCCAAAAACCTAATTCCTCCGCCGCAACCTTCTGTACCCACGAGATCCTATCTTGGGGCCTGTTCCGGAGCTCCGCCGGAAGGGGAATCCACCACCATTAGTGCCGGCTCAAATTCAAACCGGCACTAATGTGCTTCACGTTTGACCCTTTTTCTACTGGTGTATATATACCTACGTACCCCCAAACGATCAGATACGGAGCCAAAAACCTAATTCCTCCGCCGCAACCTTCTGTACCCACGAGATCCTATCTTGGGGCCTGTTCCGGAGCTCCGCCGGAAGGGGAATCCACCACGGAGGGCTTCTACATCATCACCATAGCCCCTCCGATGAAGTGTGAGTAGTTTACCTCAGACCTTCAGGTCCATAGTTAGTAGCTAGATGGCTTCTTCTCTTTTTTTGGATCTCAATACAATGTTCTCCCCCTCTCTCGTGGAGATCTATTCAATGTAATCTTCTTTTTGCGGTGTGTTTGTTGAGACCGATAAATTGTGGGTTTATGATCAAGATTATCTATAAACAATATTTGAATCTTTTCTGAATTCTTTTATGTGAGATTGACTCGTGGGCTACTGCTACCGCATGATACGTGGTTCTTGCTAGGAGAATACCCTCAGCCGCTGCTAGTGGCATCCATTCTCCTGCCTAATGGGCCTGGCTTGGCTCACGATTCCTCTACTGACGGGCTCCCAGGGACTGTTGATGCTAGCTTTTCCTCGATATATATAATTAATAGGAATAGAGCCAGAACGCGGCTTCCTGCAAATTTCGCGACAGTTCATGTGCTGTTGGAATAGGATACCAAGTCTAGGTGTTGGCACATTTTTGTATAGACACAGTGGGCTAATAATTAGAGTTGGCTTAATATAATTGGGAAGACTTGGTACCCGACACCTTGTCTTAATTCCTGCTTTGTAACGTGTACTCAATGTGATGTGTTAGAGTTGACGCATATATTACCCCACAAAAAAAGAGAGTTGACCCGTATATTAAGAAAGGTTGCCGTTAGGTGAAGGGAGTTCATACACACACCACTGGGATCCTTATTAATTTTACATGCCGCGAAGCTGACAGGGATAGACCGAAAACCTTCGGAGAATTATTTTTTCTCTACGTCTCCTTCTCTCGCTGTTACTTACTATAATTGTTTTGTTACAATAAAACTCTGATATGTGTATATTTATGCGAAAACTGACTGTATTTGTTACAACATATGACTATTGTAGGCAAACATTATATAATATATAGCCGATACTAGCCACCTCATCATATTCCAAATTGTCCTTATTACATCATCAGACAACATCACACCCAATTTATTACGAAACTCTCAATTTAAGTCGATACAAAAACATAGAGATTACACCCCATGATTCATCAACTATGGTACTTGACTGCATTAACAGAAAGCTTTTGGCAACTTCTGATAAAACCAAACAGACTACAGCCAGGAATTACCACGATAGAGTAGTCTATTTGTATTTGTATGTGGAAGTTAATCTCTGCTCCAAGTATTCGCCACACCTAATAGGTGGGTATCTGAAAAGGTGTCCAATTTTCAAAGGCATGAGATACAATAATAGGCCAAAAAATAAAAATAAATATTCGGATATTATTAGAAGAGGACCTTGGTGGATTTGCCTCGCTGCAACAACTTTCCATGCATGTAACCATCATATCTGGGCTTGGCCAAACAAAGAAAGCCACCTGATACATGAAAGAAGCTTGTATAAAATATATTTACACTTGATGAATATTTTTTTCCATTTATGTATCATCAGTCATTAAATTTTAAAGTTGTACGTGCTCCTCCAAGGTTGTCGATGGTTGTTTCTGTATAGTGCTGTGTAAGTTGTGTCTATATATGTTCTATTAAAGGAGGTGCCATATTGAAACAGCGAGATAATGAGATGAAGATTAAATGTTTTCTTATGTGCGGCAAAATATGGATAGCAGTATAAATCACCAGAAAACTAGTGTCTTCTAAATGATGGTTTTGGCTGTTGGATTTGAATTATTATCGTAGGTTACTGATACTAGCTGTTTTTCCTAAATTTCAACAAAAAATTATGAATGTTGAGTTTAAAATAAATGCAAACCGGAGGACTTGACCCCATAACTAGAGGCATACAAGGTTGGTAGCTTCACTAGGGTGATCATATTAATGTCATCAAGTGCAGTTATGAAATTTAATTTATATATAATAATGTGCATTCAAATATGACTGGATAGTTTGACAAAGAAAATTGAAGTGCCGATAAATCCAATTTTCAGATGATTTTAAAAGAAACCCAAGAGCTAACTATTGAAACTGCTGAACAAAAACATTCTGAATTTAGCAGTTAGTTAGTATACTCACTGAATACCGCTCCTTGCCAACCATCAAAACACGATGCAGGGTAGACCTACAAGTTGGAAAATGAATAAATATCAAAATTCACATACAGATTTTAATCTAAAGACATTATTCAAACATGATCACGGTCTTAGTCAACAAATCATTTTAAGCAAATCACCAATGTTCTTCAGGATCAACAAAGTTTAGAGAGAATGTACCTATAAACATTATTTGTCCACCTTTCTAGCAAATTACCAATGTTCACAACAAGTGCTCTGCAAGTACGTCAGTACGTTGGAATATGTAAGGTCAAAAAAAATTCTAAGGAGCATGGGAAGACACAACCCAAAGAGTTAATTGATGAACAAATAAAACTAACGATGCTTAAATATGTAGTAATTGTAACTTTTGCAATAGATTGACCATGAAGGGTGCCTGACTCTATAAGGAATTTATTAGCACAGGAAAGAAGTATTTACCCATCAATGTGATGAACATCTTCCCAGAGCTGGGGACGGCCATCCTTGTCCCTGCATATCTGTACACTCATAGTAGAGTAAGAATCTGGCTAGAATGATAAAGAAACTAGAGCTGATGAATTATGCCAACTACACAAACATAGTGCGTGCTTGTGTGCATGGTTGTGTGATTAGCTAAAATGATAAAGCAACTAGAGCTGATGAATTATGCACACACACCTGCAGGCCAGGGGTGCCATCTGTTGAAAGAAGAGTTAACATTCCATAATCCGTATGAGCGTTTGCACCATGATCACTTCCATGTTTCGATTCAATTGCCCGACCTGCAGTGAATTGACCGAATATATAAATATAACCAGTTGCTAGCTAGCTAGGAAGGTGTAGAGAACTAAAATTTCATCTGGATATGACACTTCGATGATATGAAAGGCTAGTTAGCATACATCTAATAAATTACCTGAGTAATGAATTGGCCGAAGAATTGTTTCGGAGTCATGTGGCTTGAAGAATTCAGCGTCAAGGTCTAAACTCAAAGCAATTAGGGACAATATCCTTTTGCTAGTTCCCCTGGTTAGCAGGAAAACACAGTATACACGAACAACATATTAGAACAAGAATAAATATTTGATGATTCAGAAAAGAGGAGGAAGAAGAAGAAACTTACATTGCACATTCGTAGTACGACTTCATTGTCTTCTTCCAAGATGGAAAGCGTTCTGAGACACGCGTACCGATGTTATTGATGAAAGAGTTCATACTTAATGTAGGCCGGGTAATAAACTAATTAGTACCTACCTGCAGGCGGCCACTGATTCACATCATTCTTGGATTCGCCGTCTACCCCAGACCCAATGTGGAAACACTCCAATAGGTCCCCTATATATGCATGCACAAATTAAACGTAAGAGTTGTCAACTAACATAACAAGGAAAATTAGAAATTGTAAAGATGGTTAAATCAGCTGGTTTATTATTACCCTTCCCCCCAGCGTCAGCCTCGAAGCCTTCAAAATCGGGCGGAATGTAGCCTCTGTGGCTGCTGTTCTTGCGCAGCGCCATCTTCTCCTCCATTGGCTGCTGGAAGAAGCTGCTGCTCTCCGCGTAGACGCTGTTCATCAGGGCGCCGTCGATCCCGTGGTTGATCACGTAGAAGAAGCCGTAATCCACCAGCGCCTGCATCCATGCACAGGGTGATCAAATTAGAGCACACATCAAGGAATGAGCAAGTAGCTAGCTAGTGTGTGTATGATGGATCAAACAGGGAAAGCCTTGGCTTATCGATCGACCTTACCTGCCTGATGGATTTGGTGGCGGCGCTGATGTCCGGGGACGCGAGGTCAATCACGGGGAGGGCCGCGCTCGCGTGGCCCATCTCTAAATGTTCTTCTTCCTTCCTGGACGACGCCGGAGAGCTTATCGTGTGTGTCCACTCTGAAGCTAGCTAGCAGTAGTCTCTTTGAATGCACATCGATCATCGTGGGCGCACTTAGGTTTTTATAAGTCATCAGGCACAAAGCCGGGTCAGATCAGATCTCACGCAGATGATTATTCATCGAGGCCTCTGCGAAGAAGCGGCACGACATGGTGAGAGGCTAATATAGAAGTAAAATATAAATAATAATTCTGACCCATTCATATTATCGTATAGCGTCGTGTTATTGTCAAAATATAAATAATAATTCTGGAGGAAAAGTCTTCGCATGCAGCGTCGTGCCACTGTCAAAATATAAATAATAATTCAAGAGGAAAAGTCATACAGCATTTGTCGACAGCGTTGCGTTGCTAGGACCTTACGGGCTCCAGCTTAAGGCCTCTTTGATTCATAGAATTGCAAAAACACAGAAATAGAAAAAATCATAGGATTAGAATGACATGTCCATTGGATCTTTATAGAATTTAAGTTTGTTTGATTGTGCGATGGAAAAATAAAGTATTTCTTCCAAGAGGTTGGAGTGTATATTAGAATTCCTATAAAATGTAGTACAAATGAATCCTTAGGAAAAAAATCCTACAGGATTCAATGCTTTAAATCAAACGATCAATATACGAAAAAATTCTAAAGATTCTAATTCTTCAAAGATTTTATAAAAATCCTTTAAATCAAAGACACCCTTAGCGGGAAAACAAATCTCGGAGGGAAATTACTAAAAATGCCCTGTCATATCAATCATCAGACCAATTTATACTACTCCCCTCCCCTCCCTCCCTGAGCACTGGTAAAATGTACAGTAAAATTGAAGAATGATGTCTCAACCGGAACCACCAGCCCAACCAAAGCATGGCTGCCCCAGAACACCGTCTGCTTGGTCCAGACATCGTCGAGACAGAGAGGTGCTTGCTTCTTGATCCGTGGAGGAAGTCAATGGCTGTGTTAGGCTGGGAGCAACTACAATAGAAGCTGAGCTTGTGATGTAAAAATAGAAAAACAGTTCTGGACCGATGGATTGGAGATGGAAGGCACAGATTCTGGTGGAGGATCTCACGCCACTTAAGTGTACATTTTACAGAAACCCCCCACTTAAGAGTAGATATAAAACCAGACTTTTGCAGTGAACACCTCAAGTCTCTCCCAAATCAGCAGCGTTGATGCCCCATCTTTGTACATATCTGTTTATGTGGGACAATCTTGGCTTCTACTACATACTTCGGCTATAAAAAAATGCAATACCTGCCATAAAATATTTGAGTGCATGAGATAATTCAGCCATTCCCTTCAAGCATTACTAAACATACCTCTAAAATTGAATATTTTTTTTAGAGAAAAGGCCTTAGCCTGACTTTATAAATAAAGCCACACGGCAACGTCACAAACCCGAACATAAACTCGAACAGATAGCGAAACATCGCAAATCCAGCGAACAGAGAGCCTGGAACAGGCGAACAAAGGTTCAAAGAGATACATGGCAACCTGCCATACACGGCGCACAGGCCGGAAGAAGAACGAAGACTACCACCAGACGGACATAACCGCAGCGAAAGAGATCAAACGGTGGAACCCAGCCCTGAGATGTGGGATGTCGAAGCCCGAATTTTGGCGATTAGCACGTCTAGATGAGCACGTCTAAAATTGAATCATCCATGTACATTTCCAGAAACACAACATAACAGACTTTTCAGTACATGTCAAGTGATATGACCGGCAAAATCATGTGAGGATCATTTTCCGTATATGATCGGCAAGACTGAGTATTGTAAACTAAAATGATCACCACTCAACAAGCATTACTATTAATAATTTCAACAGACTTTTGCCTCCAGTTCTAGTGCTTCCAAATGGTACATGGTAGAAAAGTTGGACCCCTCGGTCTTCAGTAATAGTGCTTCCTGTAACGTGCCTCAGACGAAAAAGATTAGGACGAGGGTCTCCAGACCGCTTTATGGGAGGATGGGTCCAAATATTGCTCAAGAACATGCAAGGAAGCTGCAAACATGCTGGTTAACATCTTCAAACATCAATTTTTAAGAGCAAGGCAATTATTTGAATCATCATGTAAGGACTTGAGCAAGATGAAAAAATAAAACTGAAACCCTCATTACCTAATGCAAACCAATTATTCAGAACAAAAAGATACTTTGGGTCTGACATTATCCTACACTCACACTGGAAAAGCACCCATTTTTTTCCACATAAACAACCTAATGTTAAACACAAAAGAGCTGATGGTATATGACTATTGTATATTTATCAATGAAGAAAAAAGGGACAAGATATCCTTCTCAACATCAGAAGCCCACACTCTCCGGAGCAGTGTGAGGAAGACAAACTTTATCTTATGAAGATTTTATCGGTTAAGTTGCCACGAACAGGGACACATCCCTGCAAACTGAAAATCAAGTACTTGCAGTTCATAAGAGCATGGTTACAACCTCCACTAACCCCATGCCGGCACTAAACAAGTCATCACATTTTAGAAAATGGTCCAGTGTGATAGCAAGTTCATAATTTCTACTCAACTACATTACCCAGTAACCCAATCCAGCCAGTGAGCAGTTCACCCAATTTTGAACAAGGTACCCTGTGATAGCAAGTTCATAATCACTTGAAATTATAGACTAAATGTGCAACAAAACTGGTTCTATGGGAAAACATCAATTACCTACAAGTCCATTCGGATATTGCCTCCACACACATGTCTGGTGCACAGGAATCCCGAATCACAGTGATGTCTTCCTTTTCTTCAGTGCTTCCAGTAGCATGCAGCAGTGCGAGAATTCATCATTCTTCCAGGTTGTGAGGCAACTTGGTAGCATCTTCATGTGTAATTTAATGAGGACGATGTCTTTCCACTGTTCAGAACAGCCAAGCGCAACCACACTTGTGTATTTTCCAGCGGCTCCAAATCGACACCGGCAACTCGGCGACAGAGTGCCTCTGCATATCTCTTTAATTCAGCCGACAGTGCCAGCACAAGACATGGAGAAATCCTGTGCACAAATATATGCTTCACTTAGATGACCTAGATCTGGGAATCCACCTAGGGAGAATTGTTGGAGTATTTGACAAAAAACTACCACATTAGAGGTTACCGTCCCACAGAACTATCACTTTCAAAAAAGTGACCGATAACTATCAAAAATTGCTAATTTTGTGACTAAAAACTACAACTTTTGAAAAATGACCAGTTTAGACGATTTAAACACGTTTATGACATGTGGGGCCCACTCGTCAGAGCTGATGTGGCGGCAAAGTCAACTTCAGTCCGATGACTTGCCGCCGCCGCCCAGTGCCCACACGCGATAGCTCTCCAGGCGCAGGGGCATGGGTTGTCTCGCGCACCAAGACAAGCGGGCGACGGCGCTAGGCACCAGCGACGGGAGGCGGAGATGAGGGGCGACCGAAGGGAACTCCGGCGAGGCGGCGGACGCGAGGCAGCGGATCTGGTCGGCGACGAGCTGCTCAACCTGTTCGCCGCCAGCCCCGACGGACTAGCTTCCGGCAGCAAGGGCTCGCCGCGACGGTGGTCCTGATTCCGGGGGAGGGAGAGCCGGCCTTCGGCGGCAACCAGGATGACGACGACGTGGAGGACGCCTCGCCGGGCAGCAAGGAGCTGGCGACCACAGCGTGCAGCAGGGGCGTCTCCCCGGCGGGCGCGTCACCGGAGTTTGACCTCCTTCCCTCCCATGCACAGAAGCTGTTTGTGAAAATGCCAAAGAAAGATAGAGAGAGGAGGAAGAAGAATAACGTGTGGGTCCCACCTGTAATAACGGTCAACTGAACGGTCAACATGTTTAAATCGTCTAAACTGTCTATTACCTGAAACTGGTAGTTTTTAGTCACAAAATTAAGATTTTTTGGTAGTTTTCGACCACTTTTTAAAAAGTGGTAGTTCTGTGGGACGACGACCCCTAAAGTGGTAGTGTTTTGTCAAACACTCGGCCTAGGACCCCTGGTTAGTCCTTTTCAAACAAAATTAACAATCTCGGTAACAATTTTAAGTGTAAGGAAGAATGTGAAATGATAGATGAGGATTGCACACGATATTACACTGTACAGGTTGATGCTTTTCAAACTATAAGCTCTTTACCTGGTATTACACAATCTTATGTAAGTGGATGCACAAGCTTAGATAAGCCAGAGTAGCCCTCAAAAGGTCATGGTGGCTATCGTCTTAGAAACTAAAGTATTTGCAAAATATAAGTGCCTTATCCTGAGTTCATCGAGATGCATAGCTTATCTCGTCTGCTTGGAGATCAGATGGCCAGCACGCAGTTCACCTAGCAACTTGACTAGATGTGTATTTTTGCCAGCACAAAGGGCCAACTAACAACACAAATAAGAATTGGGCAGACGCTCTGCCATCAAATATATATATATTTGATTAATTCTATTGATGTAAATACTAAAAGTGCGCATGGAGTTTTCTGGTAGAGCTCTACTGCTCTTGTCCTCTTATGAAAGTTGACATAAATTGACTTGATATATGAGAAGTGCTGAACTCATACGAAATTATTAAGATTTATAAGTGTATGCGTCCTTTCTGGTTGCCAGTCAAGCAATGCTAACCTACCTCATATAATTTTGGTAGTCATGATTCCTGAACATATATCAGCATAATGTTTCATTTATTAACTTGCTAGTTACTTTTCAGGTACCCAATAGTAATGCTATCCATGATAATTATTTGAACTCACCATCGCGTAATTCCTGCATGCCGTGGGATGGAGGAACTGAATGTTGAAGGAGCGCAGAAAGTGGAGGAACTGAATGTCAAAGGGGTGCAGCAAGAGGAGGAACTGAATGTTAAAGGGGTACATCAAGTAGCTGTTGTTCCAGACACTGCCGGCTCACTGGAAAACTTGACTGATTCAAAGCCTCTTGTTTCTGTTGTTTTTACTGAAAGTTCCCCAGATGGTCATAACAGACATTTAAGTGAAGATTTAAGTTCGCTTACAATTAATAATATACGTGTGAATGGGGAGGAGATTTGCCACAACCAATCTAAGGGGAATGGTCACAATAGAAATTTCAGTGAAGATATAGGTTCCCTTACAATTAATGAATGTCGTGCAAACAAAGTAGAGGAAAATTGTCATGACCAGCTTGAAGGGAAGGAACAACAACAAATTAGTCGCCATAACTCAGCTGAAAGAAACATTTTTAAGGCAGCGGAGATCGCCGAACGTTTCATTCAGGCTCTAGATAATAGAGTTCTTGTTGAAACTGCAGCACCGATTGAATCTGTTAAAGATGCTGTTAGTAAATTTGGAGGGATTCTTGACTGGAAAGAGGTGATGGCTCTTTTTCTCAAATGTTTATTGTACTTCTTATTGCCTTGTCTTGGCTCTACAAGCTTATGATTTTAATACCTTTTTCAGAGGCGTAAAAATGTTCAACTCAAACTTGACAAGGTGCGGGAAGAAGGCCCCGAGTACCAGAGAAGATTCATAGCTGAAGAAGTTGAGAAAAGCAAAGTTCTGCAGGAGCTGTGTAGCACCAGGCGGATCATAGAAGGGCTGAAATTAAGCCTGGAGAAAGCACAAACTGGAGCATTGCAAGCACAGCAAGATGCAGAGCTCGCTGAGATACGATACAAAGAGATACAACAGGGTATTGCTCGCAAAGAGAGTGCTGCAGTGAAGGCAGAGATTGCTCTTGCCAAAGAACGCTACGCGACTGCCTTAGCAGACTTGCAGTCAGTTAAAGAGGAGCTAGAGCAGCTTGAGAAGGAACACACAGCTTTAATTACGCATAGGGAGAATGCTGAGATTAGAGCACATGAATCCACTGCCGCGTCTCAGGAGATTGAGAAGATCGTGGAGGACCTTACCCTTGAGCTCATCTCACTGAAAGAGTCACTTACCTCTTCGCACGCTACCCACATTATAGCAGAGGAGCGAAGAATAAATGTGGCTTTGGCGTATGAGCAAGAAAAGCTGGATTCGCAGAATGAGTTGAAGCAAGCTGAGGAGGAGATTCAAAAGCTGAATGGCGAGATCTCGGCCAATAAAGATCTTGAGTCTAAGCTAGAAGCTGCTTCTGCGTTGCTGGCAAATCTGCAAAGTGACTTTACTGCTTATATGGAAGGGATACTGCCTGAGAAGGAAAGCGAGGTTGGAGAGAAAGTGCGATCCATGGTTAGTGTCCAGATGAAGCTGGCAAAGACCAGGAAAGAGCTTGACGATATGAGGACAAACATCGAAACGGCCAAGGATGAGGTGAAAGGGCTGTGGAATACTGCTGCTGCATTACGAGCTGATCTAGAGAAGGAGAAGGCAGACCTCACAGCATTGAAAGATAAAGTGCATCATGCAACAGTTTCTGTCTCGTCTCTCCAGGAAGAACTGAGAAAGACGATGCGTGAACTCAGCGTTGTACAGGAGAGAACAGAAGCGGCTAAAATGCCCATAGAGCTACAGAAGGCTACTCAAGAAACACAACTAGCAAAGGCGAAGGCTCGGTTGGCCTGCGATGAGGTTACAAGGGCTAGTGAAGAGGCAGACCGAGCTAAGGCAGACGTCAACATTGTCCAGTTGAAGCAAGAAGCAGTTTCAAGGGAGATACTCGCGGTTAAAGCATCAGAAGAGATTGCAATGGCCTCAGCAAATGCACTGCAAGAATACAAAGAGGAGGGAGAAATAGATCCCCAAGCTAACCGAGGAAGTGACAAGAGCATGATGGTACCACTTGAAGACTACGATGCGTTGAACAAGAGAGCAAAGGAAGCCGATGACCGAGCTAAGAAGCGGGTTATGGAGGCAGTTGAGAAGATCAAGGAGGCCAAGGAGGGAGAGGTGAGGAGCTTGGATAAGTTGCATCAGCTGACCAAACAGATTGATGAAAGGAGGGAGGCGCTGAGGGACGCGCATGAGAAAGTCATCACAGCACAAGACAACAAGTTGACAATGGAGAACGAGCTGAGGAAAAGAAGAGCCAAGCATGGCCAACATTACACGGCGGGCGATGCCGATCTCGCGATTCCCGGTGTCTGCCTTCTGAATGATAGTGCATGCTCTTTTGATGCAGCGGGATCGTCTGCTTCTCATGCGCAAGGAGGAGGCCTAGGTAGAGCCGACACCATCGCGACAACTGCAGCAGCAGAGCCAAAGGCGCGGAAGTCCTTCTTCCCTCGCTCCATAGCGATGATGTTCATGAATAGGAAGAAGACACATTCGAAGTGAACCTCCGTAGTTTGCTGATTTCCTATGGTATGATCCCTCTGTACATGTATCAAGTAGGTTACACAATTTTTTTTACACCGATTGTACTTATCGTTCAGAAATGAAATCTGATTTCGTCGGTCTGAGCTTGTCACCAACCTTGCAATCTTTTCTCTTTGTCAATGAAGCTGTCTTCGTTAGAATCAGAAGAAGCATACCTCTGAACCTGTTGACAGTGTTTTCTTTTCGTCATTTAGCTTGACGATTTGTTATCTCTCACATGAGCATTTCTGTCTCTGATGGTTTCCAGAGGCTCTACTGCTCCCAGAATGCAAATTAATAAGTCCAAAAAACAGTAAGGCATCAGAGCTGTCTGAGAATTTATAAAGCCATAATAAAATGAAATGTGTTGGGTCTATATTCCTTTTGCTTAAAGTAAGTAAGAACATTTAGCAAAACAACTACACTATTATTTTTGGTTGAACAAGAGAAGTTCACACAACACCGTTGAATCACTCTGCAGCCCTTTCCTGCTTGTAAATTTATGGGGCCATTTGAAAAATCAGTCAAATAGTTTGAGGCCATCGCCGACGTCTTCGCAGTGCCTGACGTGCCGGAGAACGGCGCCGAGGTCCCCCTTCTTCCTGGCCCTGCAGTCGTAGCTCGGCGCCGCGTGGAAGCACGGCTCCATGGACGCCGCCTGCACACAGGGCTGGTCGGCCGCCGTCTGGTTCCTCGGCGCCAGCAGCAGCCACGGCTTCACCCCGGCGAGCCCGTGCCCGACGTACCCCACGGTGGACCAGCCGCTCACCACCGACACGTCGCAGTAGCTCTGCAGGAACATCTCCACCACCGCCTTCTGGTTGCGCGAGAGGTTCCCAGCGCCGCCGCCGACGGGCTGCAGCACGCTGACGGTCTCCCCGGTCACTGTCGCGTGCTCGTAGTACGTGGACCTGAGCTTCTCGGCGTACTCCGGGTGCTCTGAGCTGACGAGCACCGCCTTGGACGCCGCCGCCTCATGGAGGACGCCCGGGGTCGTGTCGACCGCCGGCAGGATCTTCTCCTGGCTCGTCGTGCATGCCGAGACCTGCTTGAAGTACTCCTCGAACGGCACGGGGTTCCAGGCGAAGGTGGTGATCTGCAGCCCGATCTTTTCTTGGAAGCTGCTGGCCATGTACGACGTGTAGTAGCTCGTGATGAGCTGCCACACCTCGTTGGACGGGTGGAAGAGGTACCTCCCGACGTGGTGGAACGCCGTGTCGCTCGCCGGGAACATCCACCGGAGCTCCTCCTCGAACCGCGGCACCAGGAACAGCCCCGGCGCGAAGTAGAGGTTGGAGCGCAGGATCACCCA
>NW_024117332.1:0-10202 GCF_003073215.2 Triticum urartu | reverse complement strand
CAGCATCGCCGCCATGCTCCGCCTCCGGGGCTGCATCCTCCCCCGCCTCCTCTCATCTCCCGCCACCCCCCTCCACCGCCTCCTCTCCGCGGCCGTTTCTCCGAGCCCTCCTAGCTTCGCCGTGGAGGAGTACCTCGTCGCCACCTGCGGCCTCACCCCAGCGCAGGCCCGCAAGGCCTTCCCCAAGCTCTCCCACCTCAAGTCCCCAGCCAACCCCGATGCCGTCCTCGCCTTCCTCGCCGGCCTTGGCCTCTCCGGCGCCGACCTCGCCACCGCCATCCGCAAGGATCCCAGGTTGCTCTGCGCGGGCGTGGAGACAACCCTGGCCCCCAATGTCGCGGAGCTCACCGGCCTGGGTCTCTCGCGTTCTGAGATCGCGCGCCTCGTCTCGATCACCGGCACCAGTTTCCGCTGCAAATCCATCGTCTCTGGACTGCACTACTGCTTGCCCCTCTTCTGCTCCTAAAGAGTGGCTCCATTCTCTCGTCCGACCTCGAGCGAGTGGTCAAGCCCAATGTCGCCTTCCTGCGGGAGTGTGGCCTGGCTACTTGTGATATTGCCAGGCTCTGCATACCTACGCCATCGCTGCTCAGCATCAGCACGGAACGCATCCAGACAGTAGTGGCGTGCGTCGAAGGTCTTGGTGTACCCCGTGGATCTCCGATGTTCAGACATGCACTACAAGCTGTTGCATTCCTCAGCCAGGAGAAAATCACCGCCAAAGTGGAGCACTTGAAGAAAGCGTTCAGGTGGTCGGATGCCGAGGTGGGCATTGCCGTTTCTAAGGCTCCAACGTTGCTGACGAGGACCAAGGAATCGCTGCAGCGCAGGTCTGAGTTCCTCATCTATGAGGTGTGGTTGGAACCGGCATATATTGCTTATCGTCCGGCAATGCTCACTTACAGCTTGGAGGGCCGGCTCAGGCCCCGGTACTACGTCGTCAGATTTCTCAAGGAAAATGGATTGCTAGATCACGACCGGGACTACTATGCTGCAGTCATGATCAGCGAGAAGGTATTCGTCCAGAAGTTTATATGCCCTCATAAGGATGCTGCACCGCATCTCGCTCAAGATTATGCAACAGCTTGCAGAGGGGAGGTTCCAGCTAGATTCAGTTTTACATGAACCAAGACTAATAAGAAAATTGGTATGTTCATTATGTCATTCGGTAGAGAAGAAAAAGCATTGCACTGCTATGAACTTGTCCTTCCTCGTGTTGTCATATTGCACACATCTTGGAACTAGGAGAGTATGAGATCAGGGCATTCTGCCAATTTCTTTGAAGTATCAATGAGTAGTATTTCTGCACACTCTGTATCTTTGTGTTCTAAAATGGCCATTGCAGTTTTCAATGCAATCCTCCATCTGCCTTTCATGAAAAAATGTTCTTATTTTGGCCATGAAGATGACATGAAGTCTCGAAATTCCTGGGAGTAGTGTTTCTGTTTCTGACTAGTAGTTTGTATCAGCTTTCGTTTATTTATCTCTTGTAGTTTTGGATGGCCTTCTGAGTGATACTTTTCTAGGGGAATCTGATCTCGAAACTGAATAGTTGAGTAGTAGGCTAGTTGCATTTTTGTTGAAAGCCTACTTGTATATCACTATGTAAACAGAAATTTCTAATGCCCTGGTATTTGTACTGGAGAAGCAAATTGATGCTTGTATTGCATAGTGCTGAAAAACAGAGGACATACTTAAGTTATGGTAACCTTAAAAAGGGTTATGGCATTACCATGTAAATTTCTGCTATATCTTTTAGCTAATTTTATTATTCCGTAATCGCACTATCTATATTGATCGCGAGGGCACATTTATCCCTTAGCATATTTGTTTAGTGTAGTATAGTGGGTCTTGTGTACCGTCTTTTTTGTAAATTTCTATCTAGAAAGTCAGTAGGAAAAGGGAAAAGGCCGGATGGGACCATGTAGTCTGGAATCTTGCAGAATTTCAAATATAGGAATTACTATGTACCTCAGTCTACGAACCAACCTGTGAGGATGGTGCACATTTGTTTGTTCCTGATGTGAGGCTGTGGTAGTTGGAAGAAATGTGATCTCTGGTGTGTGCGTGCAGTAAGGCAAAGGAGTGGTCCATGCTATACTGGCCAAGAGATGTGATTTGAAGATCATCTGCGTGTCCCTTTCTGTTGTGCTTGTTGAAATTATAGAAACAAGATGAATGAAATGCAGGCGACGGGAACAGGTTGATCAATGAAGCAGGTGAGAAGACGTGGAGGTTTTCTCAAGCAAAAAGTGGCTGCTCCACAGGAGCATACTGATTTACTGAATGTGGATTGTGCATATCTCCGAGTTGGGACTGGAACCAGCATACATTGCTCACCGACTAATAATGCTCACTTACAGTCTAGAGGGCCGGCTCAGGCCCCGGTACTACGTCGTCAGATTTCTCAAGGAAAATGGATTGCTAGATCACGACCGGGACTACTATGCTGCAGTCATGATCAGCGAGGAGGTATTCGTCGAGAAGTTCATATGCCCTCATAAGGATGCTGCATCGCATCTCGCTCAAGATTATGCAACAGCTTGCAGAGGGGAGGTTCCAGCTAGATTCAGTTTTTACATGAACCAAGACTAATAAGAAAATTGGTATGTTCATTATGTCATTCGGTAGAGAAGAAAGCATTGCACTTCTATGAACTTGTCCTTCCTCGTGTTGTCGTATTGCACACATCTTGGAACCAAATATATATGTATTCATTCAACTATGGAACCATAGCGACCCTTTTTTGACTTTAACTAACCAACCAAATATATATGTATTCATTCAACTATGGAAAGTGTCTGGAAGTGAGTTTTCCTTTAGTTGTATCAATTTGGAGCCATTGGTCATACTGGAAACACCTACTGGGCTGCATGATAAAATGTGCAGGGCTCAGATCTGTACACTTTATCTAAAGAAAACATCGAACTCTCACATGGAGGAAGGGTTGGCATCATTTAAGTTTAAGTAAGTAAACTTAGGTGCCTCTGTTCATTTTTATGCTAGTACATAGTAATGTTATTGAGACAATGGAGAAGCACTCACTGCTAGTGATGCTATTGAGACAAAGAAGCACTGATTTTGTACTGTGTTTATTGTGGATTTTCATGCTCTGCGCCATGGCCATAAATTATGTGTTAGTATGCATGTCAGCTTAATATTTTTAGTCATTATTCTGTTTTGGTCCTATGGATAATTCTCTGTGCCAAGCACCACCAGGGGTTTCACTAGCATCTACTTGTTATTTCTTCCTTCTATGTTTGAGCTAGCTCTTCTTTAGTTTGGCTAAAACTGAGTGCTTAATTTGTTGCTTTGGTCGGTGTGATTGTGAATATAGTCAACAAATAGTTGGTGTCATATACATCCATACCCTGAATACATGGTCTGAATATCAGCAGAGACTGCAGGTTCTTAATTACTCCCCCCTAGTATTTTTGTTTGCTCGAAATGCTGCACATAATCTGCTAGCATTTTGGGGCAGATTACTTCCAACTGGTCACATAATCTGTACTTGAGTTGGTTTCCACCATCTCTGGTGTTCATCTGGAGAAAGATATCAATGAAGTTCTGTGACCCAGAGTAAAATTTGATACCTGTGTCTGTATGATTTTCGCAAAGGGAAAATAAAGGATTTGAACCTTGTTTGAGTTTAACTTATATTTTTCAAGAAGATTGGTTGTAGTTGTCATGGTCTGTTTTTTATGAAACAAAGTAAGCATTTCAAGCTGACCGTACTTAAACCTTTCATACATCCACTTATCTGTAGATTAAGTGTTTGCTGTGTGTCATTTTGCCGTGTTGTTAATGCTCTAGTTATTTACTTGCCAATGCAGGGCTATGGAAAGACTCCTGGGCTTAAGAATTTCTTTTCTTGGAGATGGACCTTAAAGGTGTGTGATTGCTCAACTGTCAATGGCCTGTTGTTTCAGTAAGACACAAACCTGTTGATGCTTTTGCAGTGATATTTCTTCCTAGGTTTCATTAAGATTTTGTTGCCTTGTTGGCGATTATAAAGGATATTTTGTGGTGGTCCATGCAGTAAATCTATATCATGCAGCACACACTTGAGTGTTTACATGTTTCATCAAGTTTGTCTGGCCTACGATGATATTGAAGTCCAACTGGACATTGACCTTGACCTTGACCTTGACTTGCTCTGCCCAGCATAAACGATAATATTGTTCCTCTTATAAGTATGATATCCCGTATAAGTTGTGATTCTGATTGATGGCAGATGCCTCTTTTACTGTTCTCATATACTCCCTCCGTTCCTAAATATAAGTCTTTTTAAAGATTTTAATACGAAGTACATACGGATGTATATAGACATATTTTAGAGTGTAGATTCACTCATTTTGTTCCGTATGTAGTCCATAATTGAAATCTCTAAAAAGACTTATATTTAGGAACGGAGGGAGTATCTTATAATTCCATGTGGGTATTTACTTCCGTAACTAAAATACTAGGATACACAAGTTAGACATTTTGCAATTGGCCAAGCAATTGGTCTACCTCTTTTTCAGATGTTGTCAATTTCTTATGAACTCTTTCATTTTGTTTTCTATCTGGATGGCCATAACAGTTGACAAAAATTAATGGGTTTCTCGAAAAGGTAAAGCACCATCTCAGTATTTTTGTCCATGAGATAAGTTGCTGATAATCGATTCACAGTACTGTTAGCATTTGTATCCAACGAGCCAATGTTGTGATCTATTTCAGAGTGTAGTATTAGATGGGTGATGTCTACACCAGAATTACTTAGCTTTCTTTATCAGGATTGTGTGGCCCTGTTGCTTCTTGGTATCATTAATAGCAAGTGGCGTGCTCTTTACAAACGGAACTACCCTCAGATATACGAGGCAATAGAATGGATCTTAAGCAAGCAATCTCAATCTCTCTTCGGTAATTTATTTATCTGTACTCCATAGAGATAACTGTTATAATTTCTGGGGTTAATTCAGAGTGGTGCTCTATCTACTGTTGGCACCTTGCCTTCATTGTAGTAAGTACATACTAGATAAATAGATGTATCGTGATTTCCGTGAACTGTTCTTCCTTTGCACATTATGAAAAAAAATTGTAACTAGAGAACATTCTGTTGTTGGTCTTGGTCGCATATGCATGGGTTATTTTTAAAGCCAAGTGGACCTCCATGGTTCAATTGCTTCTAGAAGATATGACAGCTGTGATTTTACAATCTATCATCTGAAGATGGCCTAGCTTCAAGAGGGTAGAACAGATCAACGGAGCGCTGTTAGAGCAAGCCAGTTTTGGGCTATCTCTTGTGAGAATATATGAGATTAATAACATTGGCTGCACACTCATGAGCCCTAGAGTTGTGGACCCTAGGAATATGGAAAACCTGAATCTGAATGTGGCTTGTACGTAGCATCATGAAAGCAGCTAGCTAGCTGATTCCTAATATCCAATTGACCAGGTTCATGTCGAAGATTCTTTGAAGCTGCTGCTCGAGATAAGATCTGATTGACCGCCAGGAAGGTGATGTGTTTGTTTGTCAAAGTTGTGGCGATCCGTGTGTGTGCAGCAACCTTGGGCCTCTGCACCTGCTGCTGATATGAAAATTCCTCCTTTTTGATGTGCTCTTTTGCTGGTTGGATGAAGACTCCATTCCTTGCTTTAGCTGTTGCTGTAGATATTTTTTCCGTGACACCTCATATCCTGTGACACCTGATTGTGTTCTTCCTATATTTCCCCGCGAAAGACAATTGGTTGGTCGCTTATTTCTTCATGTCCTGAGCATTCTCTGTGCACATTAGTATCACTCCATGTCGGTTTCGAAAAGAAAAAGAAAAATATCACCCCATGTTAGTGTCTGGCTGCTCAATGATTTGCTTCAGATCTTGGTTCCGTGACGATCCATCATCATTCAGGGAAAAGAATAGACACCTTAAAGTACTCGACTTTGAACTTGTAAAAAATGATAATCGGAGACTCAACATGACATGGGTGACCTTGAGGCTACCAATTGACACAAGGGGTGGAACTACTATTTCGACATTGATTGCGCGAAATTCACAATCCGAACTAGTCAGGCTATTTGTTCAGGATTTTACTGGTCAGACCGCCGGTTCATCAGTCCATTTGCTAGAAAAACCCATAATATTTAAGGTGATTTATCAAAAATATTGACCTCACATTAAAGGAATACACATAATATTTGACGTAAACCATTAGTAGATCACAAAGTGTTGTTAGCCTAGTTGGTTATTGTGTTTTTAGTATGTCTTGCCTCGAGGTTAGGTGTTTGATTCATTGTTGATTCGACATTTTTTTGAAAGATTTTTCTGGGTTTTACTAAAAGTCTGGTACACCTTAAAAAAAACGAGCAAGGCGCCGGTACCTGTTTTTTTCCCGGTCGGACCGCTAGTCCGGTCTAATTTCTAACACTGCTCACAAAGTCACAAAGATCATTTAGATGAGTCATTTTTTTCCCTTGATCTAAATGGGTCTCTAGCCCAGCCCATCTCTACACAATTGTTTGTTGGTCCTCAAGGTTGGAGCGCATCTACACATTCTTCTGTGTCTGAGCTAGCTCTTCTTTAGTTTGGCTAAAACTGAGTGATTAATTTATTGCTTTGGTTGGTGTGATCGTGAATATAGGCACCAAACAGTTGGTATCATGTACATCCATACTCTGAATACATGTTCTGAATTTCTGCAGAGACTGCAGTTCTTGATTATTCGCCCCTAGTATTCTTGTTTGTATGAAAAGCTGCACATAATCTGCTAGCTTTTGGGAGCACATTACTTCCAACTGGCGACGTAAGGTGTACCTGAATTAGTTTCTGCTATCTTGGGTGTTCATCTGGATAAAGATATCATTGAAGTTCAGTGACGGATAGTAAAATTTGATACCTGTGTCTCTATGATTTTCGCAAGGCAAAATTAAGGTTTTGAACTATTTGATCTGAAAAGACAAAGAATTTCAGTAATTTCGTTAACTTCAAAAGTAACTGCCAAAGCATGCTAGAATTAGTTTAACTTCAAGTTGTCAAGCAGATAAGTTGTAGTTATCATGATCTGTTTTTTTTTTCTGTAACACAGTTAAGCATTACATGCTGTCTGTACTTAAACCTTTCATATGTCCACTTATCTCCAGATTAGGTGTTTGCTACATGTCATTTTGCCCTGTTGTTATTGCTCTGCTTATTTTACTTGTCGATGCAGGGTTATGGAAAGGCTCCTGGGTGTAAGAATTGCTTTTGTTGGAGATGGACGTTAAAGGTGCATTATTGTTCAACTGTTGAACTATTTGTTATTTTCAGCAAGACACAAACCTGTTGAGGTTTGATCAAGATTTTGTTGCCTTGTTGGGAATGATAAAAGGATATTTTGTGGTGGTCCATGCAGTAATGCATCATACACTTGAGTGTTTATATGTTTCATGATTCATCAAGTTTCTCTGACCTATGATGATATTGGCGGCCAACTATACATTGATTTGTTCTGCCCAGCAAAATGATAAACCCGTTCCCCTTATAAGTTGTAATTGTTGTGGTTGCTAGCAGATGCTTCTTTTGCTATTTTTATATATCTCATAATTCCCGTGTTGGTATTATGTTCTGTAACTAAAATGCTACAGTGCACAAGTTGACATTTGGTAATTGGCCAAGCAAACTGTTAAGTTTATTAGTCTACCTCTTTTTCTGATGTTGTCGACTTCTCATGAACTCTTACGTTTTGTTTTGTATCACGATGGCCAGAACAGTTGACTGAAGATTATGGGTTTCTCGAAAAGGTAAAGCACTATCTCAGTATTTCTGTTCACGAGACAAGTTACTGATAATGGATTAACAGTAGCGTTAGCATTTTTATCCAACGAATGAGTCTGTTTCGCTCTATTTCAGAGTGTAGCATTAGATGGATGATGTCCATACTTGAATTACTTTGCTTTCTTTATAAGGATTGTATTAGAGTGTGGCCCTGTTGCTTCTTGGTATCATTACTAACAAGCAGGGACGGAGCCAGAAATAATATATAAAGGGGGCCAATGCAAGAGATAAAAGGTTGGAGGGGGCCAAACATATAAATTTAGACTACTTTGAGCTAATTATCTAGTGGTGTTTTCAGAAAAAAAATATTAGCATAAGGGGGGCCATGGCCCCAGCCTGCCTACCCCTGGCTCTGTCACTGCTAGCAAGTGGCATGTGTCACTTTTACCCGTGCTCTTTACACACAAAAGTACCCTCAGATTTTAGTTTTATACATACACGTCTGTAGAATCAGTTGTTGTCGTCGTTGTCGAAGCTGCTAGTAAACTGACTTGAATATGCATTTT
Source organism: Triticum urartu (assembly GCF_003073215.2). Taxonomy (NCBI): domain Eukaryota; kingdom Viridiplantae; phylum Streptophyta; class Magnoliopsida; order Poales; family Poaceae; genus Triticum; species Triticum urartu. Next base: position 1,903 of record NW_024117332.1, on the reverse strand, counting down.
CCTTGTTGATTCGCCTGATTCGTTTCAAGTGGTTGTAGTTTGTAGAAATGACACTCGTTCCTTTGCTCCGTGCTGGTTGCTAGCGCTTCCAGATAAGCTTTCCTCTAAGCGTTGCAGATCATGCATAAAGCTCTCTCTGTGATGCAACAGAGGTTTAGCGTGGTGATGCGGAAGTCTCCCGGCTCGGCTGAGGGCGGCACGGACCTTATCAAGCAGCAACGTCATCTCACATGCGCTGGCGGCGAAGATGCATACATTTCCTGTTAGGACTTGTGAGTCTGGGAGAAGATGCTTTTTTCTTTCTTTTTTTGAGATGTGGAGAATGTGGTATTCACATTTCCTGGTCCTGTGTGATCCCAAGAGCTCTCGGTGCACTATCATGCGAATCTGTGGGTCTGCCCATGTAATAACAGGATGTTTTATTGCTTGCAGTCCAAAGGTGGGTGTTGGTTGCAGAGCCCGGCTTTGACAGGGATTAAACGGATGGATGATGTCTTGAAGATGGCAGAGATTGAACCGGGCGAGGCCTGAAGGTATTTCCCCTGGATGGTACATGTGTCCTGGATGGAGCTGCTGCATACGCCTTTTGTTTGTACATTAAAAAAAAGTATCAATCCAGCTTTTAGATAGCTGCTCGAAGATCAAACTTGACTCAGGCCAAGAACCTGTTGTTTGTAGATACTGATACCCATCACTTCAGATTTAATTGTCGAAATCATTTGGTATGAGGAAACATTGCATTACTACAAATTGAATATATTACTTAAAGTGGCCAAAAAGCCAGAGTGGTGATCTAGTTTATAAGGAAAACCGGATCGAAAACCTTAACAAATTGACCTCGTTTATAAGGGAAACCGGGCCGAAAACCCTAAAGGCACGGCCTAGCTGGCAGACCATCACCATAAGAGACACAAGTAGATGTGAGGTGTCGTCGAGAGATCACAATACCATGACTTTGCAAACAGCCGAACGCATCGGCGGGCATACCGGCCCCATGGCACAACTCAGGAGCATCCACAATCAACGAGTGTCATCCCAGACACGAATCTTGACTGGAGCTCCACCATAGAAAGAATGGAACGAATAGCAGTTTGAGAGGCATCTTGCGCCATCCTTGTGCAAAGATGAGTCGAGACAACACCAAGAGCACCAAGCTCGCCGCAACACAAGGTAACCATGAGAGGGTCTTGAGCAACCATTACCAACCTGAGCCACACGAGAACACCATCATCGTAGACGAAGAGCTCCAATCAATCGAGATCATCCATGATGCCTCAAGGCTATTGGTGCAGCCGAAAGGCAACGAGCAACCGAGTCCACACCCGGACGAAGAGTCACACACTGTCGAGTCTACATCACAACAGCGGCACCGCCGGCGAAGCCGAAGGGCATCAAGGAGCCGAGTCTACATCCGGATCGCTTCTCCAAGCACACCAGCAGAAGCCGGCCGCGCCACCACCACTGTCCAACCCGCAGTGAGCAGCCACCACACAATCCACCAAGTTGATGCCTTCAGGAAGGAATGCGACGCGAATAGCGCCGCCATCGGCCGTTCCGGACGGACCAAGAACATGGGTTTCCCCAGGAGCCTCGAAGGGGAAGTCACCATGACAGCGATGCCTCTCCAAGCACACCAGCAGAAGCCGGCCGCGCCACCACCACTGTCCAACCCGCAGTGAGCAGCCACCACACAATCCACCAAGTTGATGCCTTCAGGAAGGAATGCGACGCGAATAGCGCCGCCATCGGCCGTTCCGGACGGACCAAGAACATGGGTTTCCCCAGGAGCCTCGAAGGGGAAGTCACCATGACAGCGATGCCTCCAAGGAGATAAGCGGCACCCGCGGGCGTCACCATCGCTGGCTCCGGCAGGAGCAGTGGATTTCGCCCAAGTGAGCAGACC
>NW_024117331.1:0-17429 GCF_003073215.2 Triticum urartu | reverse complement strand
TGCTTGCATTCGGTGTTGATTAATTTTAATGCATGTTCATGACTGTTGTCGCTCTCTAGCTGGTCGCTTCCCAGTCTTTTGCTAGCCTTCACCTGTACTAAGCGGGAATACTGCTTGAGCACACGCTCGATCCCACTGACAGAAAGGGAAATGACATGTATTGTATTGTTACCATCGAGAATAAAAAGATGGGGTTTATATCATATTGCTTGAGTTTATCCCTCTACATCATGTCATTTTGCCTAATGCGTTACTCTGTTCTTATGAACTTAATACTCTAGATGCATGCTGGATAGCGGTCGATGTGTGGAGTAATAGTAGTAGATGCAGAATCATTTCGGTCTACTTGTCGCGAACGTGATGCCTATATACATGATCATGCCTAGATATTCTCATAATTATGCACTTTTCTATTAATTGCTCGACAGTAATTTGTTCACCCACCATAATACTTATGCTATCTTGAGAGAATCCACTAGTGAAACCTATGGCCCTCGGGTCTATTCTCCATCATATAAGTTTCCAATCTATTTTTACTTTGCAATCTTTACTTTCAATCTATATCATAAAAATACCAAAAATATTTATCTTATTATCTCTATCAGATCTCACTTTTGCAAGTGGCCGTGAAGGGATTGACAACCCCTTCGTCGCGTTGGTTGCAAGGTTCTTTATTGTTTGTGTAGGTACGAGGCGACTTGTGTGTAGTCTCCTACTGGATTGATACATTGGTTCTTAAAAACTGGGGAAAATACTTACGCTACTTTGCTGCATCACCCTTTCCTCTTCAAGAGAAAAACCAACGCAAGCTCAAGAGGTAGCAAGAAGGATTTCTGGCGCCGTTGCCAGGGAGATCTACGCCAAGTCAAGTCAAGTCAAGACATACCAAGTACCCATCACAAACTCTTATCCCTTGCATTACATTATTTGTCATTTGCCTCTCGTTTTCCTCTCCTCGCATTACTACTAATGAGCGCTTTTGTGAAACAATGCACTGTGTGCCAGCAGGCTAAGATTGAACACGCTAAACTCCCTGAACTGTTGCAACCACTTTTAAGTGCCAAAGTAAGCATGGTCTTGGATTAGCATGATTTCATTGAAGGACTGCCAAAGTCTAACTTTCAGCAAGTATGGGCATCTTATACCTCTCAAGAACCCATATACAGCTATGCAGATTGCTCGGGTCTTTCTTGATAATATATACAAGCTGCATGGACTACCTGATGTTATTGTCTAAGTTTTTCACAAGCCATTTTGGGCCAAACCTGTTCTGATTAACTGACACGCAACTGAATGTGAGCAGTGATGGACAGCTAGAAGTTTATGGTCAAACACAAAGATTAAATCAATGTTTGGAAAACTGCTTGCGATGTTTCATACTCCCTCCGTAAAGAAATATAAGAGTGTTTAGATCACTAGTTTAGTAATCTAAATGCTCTTATATTTCTTTACAGAGGGAGTACATGCTTGTCCTCATAAGTGGGATCACTGGCTGCCCCCGGGTGAGTTTTGATACAACACCACTTATCATTGAATACTACACCCTTCAGAGTATTATATGGCAGAGATCCGAAACAATTGGCTGTTGAGGCTGTTCTTCCTACACCAGCTCTAGAACTAGATGAGGGGCTACAACAACATGTTGATATGAACATTGTCATTCAGAATAAACTTCTCAAAGCTCAGCACAGAATAGAGGTGAAAGGTGACAAAGGGAGATCTGAATGCCACTTTAATGTGGGCGACAGTCACGCTTATGTTCAAATGACAGTCACGCTTGAACTAAGCAGAAGTTGGCATTTAAGTATTTTGGTGCCTTCCTCATACTTCAACCAGTGGGACAAGTTTCCAAAACGCAGTAAAATTCATCCTGGGGAGCATGTTTCAGTTGTAAAAAAAGCAGTATCACCATCTGCTGAGGTATGTTGGGATCATTATGTAATATGTGAGTGAATAGCAAAAAAGCACCACGTTTTAAGTTCTGTTCCGGAATTGCCACCACATTTCTTGCTCGACCCCAAAATCTACTGTTTTCTTTACTAAAATTTTGAAAAAAAACACCACTGATTTGGACCGTTTTAATCCGATTTCTGACATGCCTGTAAGCGCTGACATGGCACAAAACGATCGACCTCGTTTGTTGACCGTTAGGTTGGACGGAGGGTCCACTCGTCAGCAGCCTTGTCTCTCCCGAACCTTCTTCTTTTCTTTGGAGGCATTTCATCGAACATGTATGCGGGTGTGGTCGTCGAGGAGCCAGGAGGCAGCAGAGGGCATGCAGCGGCGAGGCTAGGTCGGGTGGCGCGCCGTCCGCGCATCTACGGCACCCACCGTGTGTTGCGAGGGTGCAGGTGCAGCCGCACGCAGGCGCGTGTGATCATGTACAGAGCAAGCTGAGCTCGAGCTGAGCGTGGCTGGCGGACACCGTGTGTGGGGAAACAGCGGTGGGAGCAGAGGCCCAACCTTGAAGAGAAGAGCTCCCTGGACTGGAGGGAGATGGTGCGACCCAGGGTGGAGGGGAGGGGAGGCCATGTCCGATGGGGCGCGCGACACAGCCAGGGGGTCCGGCTGGTGACCGAGGCATGGTGCTCCGGCCGGTGCACGGCCTACTCCTCCCCACGCCCTCTGCGCGCAAACCTTTCGACGGAAGACGGGTGGGCCTCACAACTGACTTAACGGTCAACGCAAATGTGGCTGACTCTTAGTGCCACGTGGAGCTAACCAGTGGACCCGTCATGTCAGAAATCGGATTAAAACAGTCCAAATCGATCATCAATGTTTATCCAGAATTTTTGTAAGGAAAACGGTAGATTTTTGGGCCGAGCAAGAAATGTGGTGGCAATTCTAAAACTAAACTTAAAACGTGGTGCTTTTTTGCAATTCACTCTGTAATATGTGACCGATCTGGTAACAATTCTCGATCGACGCCTTATTCATCAAGATGGTGCAGGTGCTCGTCCAATGGAAGGACCCCCTCCCTGCTGATTGGGTGACAAAGGAAGATAGACACTGAAGACATGCAACATCGGTTCCCTTCAATGGCTTGAGATCATGCCATACCTGCCGCTACTGAAGACCAGCTCGACCATACGCGTCAAATGCATCACATGACCAAATACCAGCAGCAGAGTGCGGTATCATATAGACTACTTAGTTCCAAACCAGCAGCTAGAATCCATGTATAAATTATCATAGATTCAAGGCCAGTAATCACAAAGATGTCACCCATTGATCCTAAACATTGCATCCACAGGACATTGAACCAAAAATTCTAACAGCAGACAAAAAAGTAAAAATGAAACAACTTCAACATGCAGGAATGAACAGTGAAGAAACTACTTTCAGTGCATTCAGCAGTAGACGGGAGATTTACATGACATACGGCCATAATCATCACATGCGGAAAGTACTTTCAGTGCATTCAGCAGTAGACGAGAGATTTACATGACATACGGCCATAATCATCACATGCAGAAACTACTTTCAGTGCATTCAGCAGTAGACGAGACATTTACACGACATACGGCCATAATCATCACGTAATTCACTTCGGTAGAGAATGGATTATTTGACAGAAAAACAAGGTTCATGATACTGGACTTGAGATGCTAGTCAAAATCTTTCGGCCTTCAATGCTGATGAGCCTGCATTAGAACAAACAGGATTGTCAAATAAGATCTACATCAAAGTCTGGAAACTACGCTTCTAAACGCATTCCACAAAGAAATCACGAATGCAAAATGCAGAAACAAAGATCAACGACACAAGATCTAAATGACCAATAAATATTCTAGAAGCTAAAACCAGTTCTCAAGTGGGGTCAACTTTTCGCTACAGTATGGTTAATGCGAGCAGAGATGGTTAAAAAAACATTACAATTATTGTTTCATTATTTTAACATTTTACACAAGAAACTTGACTAGTTCAGAATTCATAGTGCAGGAGCACTTTTTCAGAAGTCACTTTCCAAAGATGTAGTCCTCGTGAACTCAGCGCAGCAAAGCAGAAAGAAAATAAAATTAAATCCAAGGTGATCATGAGATACCTTGGTTATTTTAAGTTAGAGAATATGAGTTGCTGTCACATACAAACATTGAAGGTGCAATTTTATAGCATATACCTTCCTTAAGATCTAATCCAGCATAAAGGGACAGAGGATAAAACACAGACGCTTCAATGGCAGTAACTTCAATATGCAAACTATATTTATCTTTAATCTGGCACATAAAAGATATTAGTTGTCTAATCCCATTTGCTAAGATATTTGGGTAAATTTAGGATGTATAGGCAATGAAAAGGCACTTTTCAAGAGGCATTTTCTCAACACAAGTCCCTTATGTTCTCATCATAGCAAACCAAGTTGATCTAGCACATAAAAGGTATTAGTCATCCAATCCCATTTGCTAAGATACATTGGTCAGTTCAGAATGTATAAGCAATGAACACAAGTCCCTTCTATTCTAATCATACCAAACAAAGACCATGTTGTTTATTTAAGGAGTCAGGGTCATCCATGTAAGCAAATAAGCATATAATAAAAACCATGTGATCTCATCACAACAAACAAACAGAAACAGTAGCAATCTATAGATCAACCCTAGGTTCGATCCATCACATACCAGAAATAGTAGCAATCTAAAGCTCGACCTTGTCGTCGTCCTCGCCACCAAGCTTAGCTGTGTAAAAATGAGAAGTATTAGAACTAGTAGAAATCTAATTATGCTTGGAAAAAAAATAAAGTTGCATACCCGCAAGAAGGCCACCCTCGTACTCAGTGTATTCCTCAGGAACATCTCCGCCATCAATGGGGGCGACCTCATTCAGAACAATTGCTTCCACGTCATCATCCTCGACATGTTCCTCCTCTGCTGTGTAACCAAAGAAAAAAAGATTAGAATTTAATGAGCAATCTAACTATCCTTGACAGAAAGAACAATCTATAAATTGTATACCCTGGTACTCAATTCCCAGCTTTGGACCATCCTCATCAATGGCAACCCCCTCCACTTCATTCACAGCAATTGGTTCGACGCCATTGTCCTCGAACAGCTGCTCCTCTTCCTCCACACCATCGTCCTCAGACAGCTGCTCTGCGTCTTCATTTGCCTCAGGGAAACCAATGATAACATGGCCTGAAAAGTGAAAAGGATTTGTGGAGAGACTACAGTTAGTACAGCAAATCTGTTACTAGACCTGTAAACTAACATACTAACATATGATAGCTTCCAGTGTGCAGCAAAGAATAAAGAGGCAGCAAGTTCAAAAACTCACCATGGCGGGACCTATACGCACGGTTGTGCTTCTTGCGAGGGGTGAACTTCGGCACACGGACATGAGCTTCAACCAGATCATACCAGTGATCTGCAGGTGATAAAGATCAGTCAAACTAACATAAGCAATAACAATAAAAAGGAGAATTGGGTCTGAATTCGCTCTGACCTGGAAACTCAGGGTAAAACCGGTGGCATCCGGACAAGGTTAACTTGGTACAGAGATCAGCCATCTCAGTGATCTGATGAAAATGCTGTTAGTTAGTCAATAATCATGAATTCAAATAGATCAAACTTCGTTTGGCCTGCAGCCTACCACGCACCCAAATCAGAACCCTCCCGTCCCTGCTCCCAAATCTCAAAATCAAAGCAGAGGGACCAGTGGGTTCGTAGGAAAAGTGGCCTCAAGGTTACAGAATTTAAAACTAAGGTGGGTAAACCAACTGATGCATAAAGATAAAAAGGAGCTGAATGAGGCTCTGATACACCAACTCTTTCACAACTATGATGCGGAGGAAATCTGTAAAATCAAAATCCCCCAGACTGATGTTGGGGATTGCGTAGCGTGGCATGAGGAGAAGTCTGGCGTATTTTCTGTTCACGGCGCCTACAAGCTGGGTTCACAGCTGAAGCAGCAAAGTAATATGACGGCCTCCAGTTCAGTTCGTGATGCAAACGACAGGAGCATATGGGATTATATTTGGAAAGCTAAAGTGCCAGAAGAAGTTAGGATATTTGCTTGGCGGGTAGCCACTGAAACTCTGCCAACAAAAGAAAACAAGTGGAAAAGAACGCTCAGAGTTAGACAACATCTGTAATATCTGTGGCATTGAGACGGAGAATGAATTTCATGCAGTGGTTAACTGCACTAAAGCCAAAGCGCCAAGGAGTGAAATGAGGGCATCTTGGGAACTGCCTGATGAAAATCGTTTTCGATTCACGGGTAATGATTGGTTACAGAACCTTCTCGGATCTTGTACTTGAGAAGAACGCTCTCGGATTCTCCTGCTCCTGTGGTGAGCCTGGTGGCTGCGGGAGGATTGTGTTCACGCAAAAGGGAGAGCGCTGGTTGGCCAGTCTGTCCAATTTCTAGTTAAATATGCAGAAGAAATCGGCAGTGGGATGCGCAGTATGGAGCTCCAGAACAATACTCAGGTAACTAATCAGTGCGACAGTCTTCCGATGAGTGTGAGGAGGACAGAGACTAAGAAGGGGAAACAGACAAGTGAAATGAGGCAACACTGCAGTCGAAGTGAGCGTCGTTTGGACAGTGTCCATGCAGACCTGTCGACGTGTTCAATGCAGCAAAACGTTCTGTCTGGGGGAGGCCAATGGGAATCACCGCCGGCAGGTTTCTGGAAACTGAACTCTGACGCATCTTTCATTCGGAGTTCCGGGGAAACGACTGCAGGTTTTATCGTCAGAAACTGCTTGGGCCAGGTCCCTGTTTCTGGGGACAGCGTATGCCGGCGTGCAAAGATGCAGAAGAAGCTGAGTTAACTGCTGTTCTGCATGGCCTTTTGGAGTTAAGTAAAAACTACAGGGGGGCGGTGTGTGTGTGGAGACGGACTGCTCCTCCATCCCTGCTATTCTGAATATACCAAAACTAAAAACCAATCAGTACTATTTCCCCTCGTCACTGATATATGGGACCTTATGAATTTGTTCAGGGAGGTCACCATCACTGCCGTAAGACGATCCAGCAACAGTATGGCTCATAATATGGCTGCGTTTGCTAGAATTCATCGAGATCACAAAGCCTTTGGAGATGTACCTCTCGCTCTAAGAGATTCCCTTGGAACGAGAAAACCACCACACCGAAACTCTCGGAGCACCCCGTATCCTCTAGATTTGAACAATATTGGCACTCTCGGGCAGGCCATACCCTTTCCGACGGAAAATATATCAGATCGAAACTATCGCCGTTGCACGTGCCCACGACGTAGCCCGCATGCCCTGGATTCGAACCGAAAACCCCAGCCCTCCAGCCCAAGCTAAAACCCTAGATTCCGACGAACAAGAACGATGGACTTGGAATCCTGGAACGTACCGCGCGGTCCACCGCTGAACCGAAGAGAAGAGAGGAGGAAGTCGGCCGGTCGGCTTCGTCGGCGGCAGAAAGAGGACAGGAGAGCGGAGAGGGGTGGGAGAAATGGGGAGGAGGTCGCTCGCTGGTGGGCGTGCCTCGTCGCCACTCCACTTTTTTTTGGGCTTTGCGTTACTGGGCTAGAAGCTCGCTGGACAGGCCTACTCGGCACTTGTTCATCTTCACTTGACTTAATATGTTTTAAAAAAAACTTGACTTAATAATATGTCTCAATTGTTTCAAAAAAAATATGTCTCAAAAAAAACTTGACTTAATGGTGATCCTCAACAAAAAAATGGTGATCCTAAAGAAATTGTCTTTTTTAGACATAAAAAATTGACTTAATGGTCTGCCTAAAAATATTTTGAAAAAAATTATCTGCCAAAATATAATTGACCCTACTAAAAGAATTGACTTACATAAAAAAATATGCATTGACTTGGGTTGTCAGCTAGTTGGCCGATGATCCAGATTTTTTACGGACAAAACAAAATACATTGTTACAAGATTTGAAGGAGATGCAAATTTTCAATCAGAAAAGGTGCAGAGCAATTCCTTTGAGTCAAATATACACGTGGCGTGTGAAAAAAGAAATCACTAAGGGTCTAAATCCTCCAAATTTGTGTGCCAACCTTTTGAGTCAAAAAAAGGGGTAGTTCTGACAGGCAAAAACGCTGAAACAAAATCCGCGTCGCTATCTTCCCTTCACGAAGAGGCGAATGTTTCTACCCGCCTTTGGTCACCGATGAGTGGTGATCTCCACCCCTCTCCGCCCACTGCTCTGGTCTTATTATGTCAACATTTTCATAAAACTTGCATAAAACTTGCACATGTCATTCGCCTTATGATAATAACATTTAAAATGTCTAAAATTGTTGTTGCACTAAATTGCTAAATGCATATGGGGATTTACCGGAATTGTTGTTTGTTATTTCCGTCCTCATTTAAACTTGCCTTAACCGTTAAATTTAATTATGTTTCACCTCTTGCCTTGTTTAACAAAATATAATTTTGTTGAGTACATAATCGAGAGAGAACTAAATAAGTCATGTGGTGTTTCGTCAATATGCAACTCGTTGCGTATTGAGCTCCACTTAATTTGTAGTATTGTTTGTTGCACTTTGCCATGACATGCTTCATTAAGTCGGACATGCATCATACTTGGTTGTGCATCATGCCATGTTTATGTGAAGGTTGTTTACTATGTTGCTTGCTTCTTTCCGGGTTGCCCCCCCCCCCCCCCCTGCTCTGGGGGGGGGGGGGGGGGGGGGGGGTGAACTCCCACTGCTCTCCCCTCTTGTTCCATACGTACATGGCTTTGTCTTCATTACGAGCTCCAATTTGGTGAAGTTGGTGATGCCATGAATAAAGTGGCCTCGGCCTCTTCCTTATCACGACGACGTTTTCCCTTATGGTGCCGCTGAGCCAATGGCTTCGTCTGCTTGTCGTCTGTTCGGAGCGGCGGGCCTTATGTTTTTCGTGTCTGGCAGTTGTCGCCTCTTGTGGCTGCGCTGGCAACTAGTGGTACAAGGTTGGTGGCACGACAATAGCGGTGGGATGCGTCACATCTGAATCCAGGTCGGAGTGGGGTACGTCCTCGTCCAACATGCCTCAAGCACATTCTGCGGGACTGTGTCTGGCATTGGCCTGGATTTTGATTTATTGGTGCTCTGCCTCTTTTCTCAGTGTGGTGCGCATATCGCCTTTCATGTATGTATGGAGGTGTAGTATGTTTAATTGATTAATATAATGTGTGCAATCAAAAGGGGTAGATCTAGGGCCCATTTGAAATGCATGAACCCAAAACATACGAATATGAATATGTAAAACACATGAATTAAGATCTCATGTAACCTGAATTTGTCCGGGAATCTAAACACGGGAATAGTCCAACACCACCGTTTGGATACAACAAAGAGAAAACACAAGAATTCTAGACATAAGGAGGAATCTAAACACACGAGGCCTTACCTCATGTTTCTTTTCTTCCAAAATTCGTATGGATCGCCCTTCCATACGAACTTCCAAGGAACCTTGGTGAGCCATTCCTTTGTTCCAAAGGGCACCTTAGGATGTATATATTTTTCCTGTAGGAATTCAATCCTCCAAAATTCCTACCCCCTCTAATCCAACCATAATTTAAAACCGTGATACTTATTTTGGATCGGAGGAGTACAATTTTCTTTGTTCCAAACAGGGCCCTAACGTTGCGCCATAGTTTACAAAACAACCTGCAAATTAAAAAAATCAGGAAGAAAATAGATCAACAAAAGCATTCTGATCAAAATCCAACACAAAAGAGGTCACAAATCTGAAAGAAAACGAAGGTCCTGATCTGATATGTTCTTCATGCATCATTAAAAATAGAAACCAGTACCCCTTGATTTTAAGACGAGAGGATTAACTAGTTTCTATGATATGATGCAGAAAGTTACAGCAAGAAACGTGTAAAAGAAATGCATAAAAGAGAAATATGTTGTGTGGTATGGTTGAGGGAGGAAAACAGAGAAGAAATGAGGCATGGGAGAAGGGCACTGGAGTCCTGGCCTATTTAGAGCATGTACAACTGAACCTCTCAAAACTGCCTCATACGCCCGGACGAGCCGCCCGATCACTGTCCGATCATGATTTTTTTGACCCAGACGGACTCCTTAAACGGGCCTCAAACGCGCGTGCTGACCGGCACCCCTCATATCCAGCCCAAATATGGGGCGGATATGGGGGCGCCCGGGCATGCCCGCCACGTCGGACCCGACAGCCCGACCCCACCCCAAATTGCATCAAATCCACCAAACCCTTCCTCCTCCTCCCGCCGCCCTCAACCATTCCCGTGCCCGGACCCTCGGCGTCCTCCACCCTTGCTCTCAATCCTCACCTCCGGTCCCTATCCAACGCCGGAGATGTTGTCCAGCCCGACCCACACCGCCACGATGGAGACGCGATCCGCCTCGTCCGTCGGCGGCATCAATTCGTCGGCTGCGACTTGCAAGGCGGAGAATGTTGCCCGCAAGTTGCGGCGACGCAGGCATCAAGAGAGGGACGCGGCGGCGGTGATGCAGGGAGGTTCAGACATGGTTGTGATTTTACACATGGTGGACGTTTGAGGGGCTGGATTTGGCAAAGTCCGGCTGCAGATGCTCTAATGGGCTATACTAGCTAGTTAGATACAGTAGTATTTTGGGTAGTGTTGACTAGTATTTTGGACAAAGTTGACTATAGTATTTTTGGATTCGAGGGCTAACTATAGTCTTTTGTGGCCGAAGTCTACAAGTAAAAGGGCCAAATCTATGTACTTGGATGATTATGTAAGAACAAATTTCAGTGTTAAGTGCTTCACAAAATTAGTTTGTTCAGACCTACAAAAGACTTTGTATTGAGTTCAGCTTTCTGTTGTTGTTTTCCTGAACCTGTTAACTGAATATTGTTTGAGAGGTACTACCTCTGTAATCTAAAAGTGCACGGGTGGTAGCATTGAAGTGTTGAGAGCTACTACCTCTGTAGTCTAAAAGGTCTTATATTAGTTTACAGAGGGAGTACATGATTATGGCTCATGGCTCAGGTTTTCCTTTTTGCTTGATATTTCCTGTTTGCTAAACTGAACTGTATTGTGGCAGTGTTGTTTACATCATTGTAATGTTGCTGTTTTGCGGAACTGCTGCTGTATTGTTAACTGAACCGATGTTCTGCTATGTTCCCTGCCTGAAGAAACCGGACTCTGAAATCGAACCGGAGCGCCTCTGTTTCCTCGGTTTCCCCTGTCTACATGTTGGTCGCTTGGCTGGCTGTGAACTGCTGCTGGTCGTAGGTCTGATTTGGACGATGGATGTAGGGAGGCAAGCACTCCGTGACCTGCCTTTGGCAAGGCATGGGATCTCAGTTCACTTGGCTTCAGGTACAGGAGCAGATTTTCCACACTTGCACTTTTTGTGTGAGAGAGACCACTTGACAGAAGAGACTTTGTCGACCAACTCCTCTGGTAAGAGCTGAGTGTCTTGTTCCTCCTCCCCATCATCAGCAGCCTCCAGTTTGGACGCCACCAGAAACAGGTAAGATTTTAGGGGACAGTAAAAATTGTTCATCATCAGCTTCCATGTCAGCATAAGGCCCATCAGCAGTATTTACAGTATGCCAACCTTGTTGCAGGTTTTTGTCAGGGAGTCAGGCAGCTCAAGGAATCTACTCCTTCTGTAAACTGTTTGATGTGCAGTCGGTGCAGGAGTTGCAATCAGAGAAAAGGAAGAACGCCCGACTGATTGAAGCGTCTAATCATGTGGATGACGCCTCTGAATCCGACTCATCACGCCGACCCGACACTGCAACCAACCACCGCGCTTGCTTCCGTGAAGCTCTCCCACTGCGCTTCCTACCTCGGGCACCTAGTATACAAGACATAAGATCGTCCCGGCTACTCAAGTTCAGTGCCCTCTTGTCGTGCGCGCAATTTTCTGTCTCCATCGTATCAAGTATCAATCCACCGATCTTCACTGCTCCCTCCTTTCACAAACACTCATTTTTTGTAATTCAGATGTAGTATGTCGACACATTTTAGTGTGCTTGTTCACTCGTTTCAGTCTCAATTCGTGCTGTATTTATCTTTCTTCCTACTGATGACATTACATGCGTTGAACGGAAAAAATAAAGGCATGGAATTCGTCGTTTCCTTACGAAATTTTTGCGTGCAATCATTTTCGAGCAGCAATTCAGTGTAAAACGTGGCAGCAGACATGACCAAAAGCAACCAAACCCAGGACGAAAACGAAATGAGCTTCTAGATGCACCAACGGCTGGATGGAAGCGATGGGACTTGCTGAAAATTCTTCTTGTCCCTTGCTCCACCTCACTGCATTTTCTTTCTCTCCTACCCGTCCCGTCCCGTCCTTGTCCTCTTTCTTCCCTCCTACCACCTGGCCACATCGCCGCCATTACTTCCAAGTTCGAGCTACGCCACCACACCACTACATATGTCGCATCCACATCGCCAGCACCGAATCAACCTTCCATCATCCATTCATCGGGTTCACTTCTTTCTGAGTTGAAGCATCCATGGATGTAGAAGGAGCAACAGGCAGGGGTCCCGTCTTCCCGGTGCCGCAGCGGCAGGCCCCGGCGACGACGCTGCTGTTCCCGCCGCCACAGACACCATTCACACCTTACTACTACTCGTCGTCTTCATCGTCTTCTCCGGCGACGCCATCCCGCCTGACGCACCACGTGACGCTGAGCCTCACCAGCCTGCCCATCCTGGTGCTCACCGTGCTCGGCATCCTCACCACCTCCGCGCTGCTCCTCACCTACTACGTCTTCGTCATCCGCTGCTGCCTCACGTGGCACGCCACCACCTCCGACCACGACTCCGGCGCGCCCAGAAGCCTCGTCATCTCCCTCACCCGCCGCCGCCATCGCCGCAACAACACCGCCTCCGACCACGAGCTCCCCGTGGTGCACGGGCCCGCGCCCGACGAGCCATGCGCCGGGCTGGGAGAGCCGGCCATCCGGGCGCTGCCGGCGTTCAGGTACAGCAAGGCCGCCAAGGACGACGCCACCGGCGGCGACGCGAGCGAGTGCGCCGTGTGCCTCGGCGAGTTCCAGGAGGGGGAAAGGGTGAGGCTCCTGCCGGGCTGCCTCCATGTCTTCCACGCGGAGTGCATCGACACCTGGCTGCACGGCTGCGCCAACTGCCCCCTCTGCCGGGCAGCCATCACCGGCACCACCGGCAAACAAGCTCCGTTGGTAATGGACCGGCCGCCGAGAAGCGAGGAGGTGGTCATCCAGGTGCAGGCTGCCGGCACAGGAGAAGAAGAAGACACAGTGACACGGCAGCAAGAAGACGGCGCGGCGGCCTCGAAGAGCAGCGCTCACTTCCATGGAGAATGCAGCGGCGGCAGCAGCAATGAAGCACATTGTAGCAGGTAGTGATTTTAGTTGGTTGCATCATCACTTGGCTTAGGCAAATCAAATTGTGTCACATTGCTTGGGGTGTGTGTTCATCTTTTTTGCCGCTTGCAAGATTCATGAAAGATAGTGGATCAACGAGGAAGAGCTTTTATATTGTCTCTAATGGAGGGTAATTAGTTGTCATGACAATTCTAAGGTGTCACAGGTTCAGTTCTCCCTGGATATTTCTTCAGAGCATGAGAACTTCAGAACAACATGGGCAGCTGCTCCTACTGTAACTGTACAACCACTTGCCTGATTTACAGTATTACTTGGATGAGAACAAACAGGAATACTAAATATTCTTCAAATTCTTACAAAAAAAGATTGGCAAGCAGTGAAGAAGCAGAACACAAAAGGCAAATAAGCTGGGGGTGGTGGAACAACTGTGACCAAGAAACTGAAACTTCTCCAAGAACATGAAGTTTAAAGGAAAAAAGCAGGAGTTGTGGCCCTTTGAGCTCACTGTGATATCCTGATCTTAGCACAGGCAGCAAAGTCTCACCAAAACCTTATTAAAACACCAACAAATGTCGAGATCTCGCCCACCGTTACATGTTACATCGTCAGGGGCCCAGGGGCTTCTCCCTTGTCACAGCAAAATGGCTGTTCACCAAACGTTGATTTCTGGGACTCGGATATTTTCATACTCATACTCTATAGCATGGAAAAACTCCTCACCCAATAGTTCAACCAAGTTCCTATTCTTCATCATGGCTAAATAAAGTCTGGATTACTTTAGATAGACTGTCGAATCTTCTGGATGGTACAGAAGGCTACCTCCTGCACTAAATTTACAGCCAAAATTTCTTCTACTGCAGAACAGCAAACTGGCATCAAAAACGACGCGAAGTTCCTAACTACTGTTGTGCGATTTTCGCCGGATCAGAATCGACTTCCTGTTCCTGAGGTTCAGGCAACGCAATTGCTTCAACACCAGGTGACATGAATGCTAGGGCCTTTATCTTGATCTGCTCGTAGAGACGAATGGCTTCCCTGAGCTCGTCCGCACCACTGGGACCATGGTTTCGCCATGAATCAATCACTCGCTTTTGGAACTCCATAGCCAGGGCATAGCTGCATTTAAAAAGAAGAGGATAGTACTGATCAACTCAAAGTCAAAAGGCATAACAAATTACTGCCATTAGTCATTACAGGGAAGCATCGTTGCTCAATTAGTCCCAAGACTCCAGCTAAAGAGGAAACAACACCCTGCATACAACTGTGTGGTTATAATACCAGCTCGCCACTATGGTGCATGCGCACATTGTTCATGCAATTTTTGGAGTTGTGTTCAGACTTGAAGGTGAACCTTGGTAAATGTGTGGCTTACCCAATTAGCTGGCATGGTTTGGATTTGGAGGTCAGATGGGCTCTCTGTCATGCAAGTACCCTGGGCTTCCCCTTGGTTACAGAAATCCTAGGAAGATTGATTGCCACCCTTTATTGGACGAATTCTGTGGAAGGTTAAAGCTCTGGAAAGGAAAGCTCATGTCTAGGGAGGAACCTTTGGAGCTCATCAATTCAGTGCTTTCTGCCCTCACCACTTATTAATTTTCACTGCTTTTCCTCCCTCTAAATGGATCATCAAGAAGAATGACAAGATCAGGAGAAGTTTCCTTTGGTGTGCGGATGAGAATGCTAATGGAGTAAAATGTTTGGTTAACTGGAAAAAAGTGTGTTCTCCTAAATCTTGTGGTGGTGTGGGTGTCAAAAACCTAGATTTCTTTAGCCGGGCATTGCGTCTGACATGGTTGGGACAAGGAGGATCAACCTTGGAAGGGTAAGCTGTTCCCTGCAATGAGACTGATCAGCAGCTCTTTGCTGTGTGCACCAACATTGAGATTAAAAATGGTGTGCAGGCTTCATTCTGGTGGCTACAAGTTGGTGCACTCGAAGAAAAACAAATTTTTTTTAGCAAACTGCTCTCAAAGATTTTGGCCTGATCTTTATATGCTGGCAGCTCGGAAGAACTTTTCTGTTAGAGAGGGGATTATGGAGGAGAAGTGGATGAGAGGCCTTCATAGAATTAATTCCGAAACTCAAATGGATTGTTTTATTCAGATTTGGGCTATGCTGCAGAAGAAGAAAAAAATAGAACAACAGGGGAGGAGCCCCGCGGCATTATTATTAAGAAGGAAGGTGTGAGACACCAAGTTTTAAATACCCGAAATAAATTCTGCCCACAGGATTCGAACTTGGGTCTGCCAAGGCACACAGCCGTGCTCTTGCCACTGGGCTAGGTGCCCATGAACTATGCTGCAGAACATTCAGTTAGTTCACAGCCCAGATACCATTCAGTTAGTTAACAGCCCAGATACTATCTCTTGCAAGCTGAAGTCTACCGTGCAATACTCCGCTGGGTCAGCATATAGCGTTCATTTCATTGGCAATATCAAGAATAACAATCTGAAGAAGTTGTGTGACTGTGAGGGCCGGAAAGGTGATTGAATCGGCAGCTCAATTCATGCTTCATTGCCCTTTTGTGAAGGAAGTTTGTTTATGTTTGCTTTATCACTGTTGAGAGTATCGGGGATCGCCTTGAATACAAACACTGTCAATAGTTGGTGGTGAAAATCTTCCAGAGCTATAAAGAATCCTGGCGAAGACATCACGTTTTGGCGGTGGTTTATGTGGGTTGGCACCTTTGGAAGAAGTGCAATCGTATAATTTTTCAAAATGAGTCGTCCTCGGTTGTAGCATTGGTCCGTCCTGATCTCAAGGCCCTTGGGCAGGCGTTTTGAGAATAATGGCCTTAGTTTAGTTGTTCCCCTTTCTTCTTCTTTGTCAGGTTGATCTCAGTTAGTACAGTATTCCCTCTGCTTAAATGAATTTGGCAGCCTCTTTCCTTCTAATGTTACCTATGGACTAGCACCCAACAGTCTGTACTTCTACAGTGTTTGGCAACAATCTTTAGCTTAGCATTTGTTGCATAGTAGCATGTAAACTTAGCTAAAACGCAGGAATATGCAAAAACAAACCTACTTGCAGATTAACATGCAAATTATCTTAGACAACCATTGAATTTTCTGCCAGACTAAAAGAAAGAAATCATGTTCCTGTTTGAGTGAACGCCCATTTGAAAAGAAAAGTAAACAGAAATGGTAGTACCTTCCCATCGTGTTGTATGCATTGGCGAGGCTCTGGCAGGTCTCAATTGTATCTGAATGGTGAGGCCCTAAGGAAACATCCATGACTTCCTTTGCCAGTGCAAACATCTGTGCAGCAGACTGGGGGCGGTCCATCTCCATGTACGCAGCCCCCAGGTTGTTATACACATACCCTACCCCATAATGCTTCGGCCCAAAACTTTCTTTCATCCTCTCCACTGCATCCTCCAAATATGGGACGGATTCGGTCACCTTCCCTGTCAGAAGCAATAACCATCCAATCTTAGCTGCGACATTCCCCTCCAAGTGTTGTGATTGAGGGATCCTCTCGAGCATCCCCAAACTCCTCTTCATCAAAGATATTGCCTTGTCAAATTCATTCACCATCTCGTACAGTGAGGACACTTCAAGATACGCTTCGGCCACCTTGTCAGGTTCAGACACTTCCTTCTTTTCTAGAATGTCGCAAGCAATCTGCAAGCACCTCTTGGTGTCCCCGACCTTCTCCTGGTTGGCGAGCGCCTTGGCCATCGATATGAACACTAGAGCTCGCGCATCGCTGTCCTTCTCCACCTTCTTAGCGACATCCTTTAGCACCCTTACGGCCTCATCAAACTTCCCCATCGCAATCTTGATGTTTGCCGCGTCAATCTCGGCATGAATGAGATCGGCGCCGGCCACGCCCCACTTCTTCATCACTTTCTGGGACATCTCATTCTGCTCAAGCGCCTGTTCGTGCTGCTCCAGGCCAGTGTATATCACACCGAGCAGCCGCCTGTCATGCGCGAGCTCCACCGAGTTCTTGCCCAGCGTCGACTCGTGCAGCTCCAGCGCCTTCTGGCAGAAGGGCAGCGCCTGCTTGAAGTCAAGCACGGAGGCGTGCGCCTCCGCGAGGTCCCGGTAGGCCGCGCCGAGCTCCCGGCTGCCCGGCGGCAGGATCGACTCCTTGAGCTCCACGCTGGCGCGCAGGTCGGCGAGCGCCTCCTCCCGCCTCCCCAGCGCCGGCTTCACGTTGGCGAGCTGCACCCG
>NW_024117330.1:0-89561 GCF_003073215.2 Triticum urartu | reverse complement strand
ATGCACTTATGAATGGAACTATTAGCAAGCATCCGCAACTACTAACGTTCATTAAGGTAAAAACCAACCATAGCATTAAGATATATTGGTCCCCCTTCAATCCCGTATGCATCAATTTCTATGCTAGGTTGAAGCTTCTGTCACTCTTGCCCTCCAATACATAGTCCTATCAACATACAACTAACCCTATGGTGTGATCCACACGCGCGCTCATATGATGGGCACCAAAGGACAGCAACATAACCACAAGCAAATTAAATCAATCATAGCAATTCATCAACCACCGATAGGACAACGAAAATCTACTCAGACATCATAGGATGGCAACACATCATTGGATAATAATATGAAGCATAAAGCACCATGTTCAAGTAGAAGGTACAGCAGGTTGCGGGAGAGTGGACCGCTGTAGGTAGAGGGGGGAAGGTGATGGAGATGTTGGTGAAGATGGCGTAGGTGTTGGTGAAGATTACGGTGATGATGATGGCCCCGGCGGGCGTTCCGGCGCCATCGGAAGCGAGGAGGAGAGAGCCCCCCTCCTTCTTATTCTTCTTACTTGACCTTCTCCCTAGATGGGAGAAGGGTTTCCCCTCTGGTCCATGGCCTCCATGGCATGGGAGGGGTGAGAGCCCCTCCAAGATTGGATCTGTCTCTCTGTCTCTCTCTGTTTCTGCGTTCTGAGATTCTGCCCTTTCGCCGTTTCTTAAATTCCCGGAGATCCGTAACTCCGATTGGGCCGAAATTTTAACAAGATCTCTATCCGGATATTAGCTTTCTTGCGGCAAAAGAAGGGTATCAACCACCTTACGGGGTGGCCACGAGGGCCTAGGGCGCGCCCCCTGCCTCGTGGCCCCCTCGGGCATCGTCTCGCATGGATTTTTCTTCCCCAAAATCACATATATTCCAAAAAAATCTCCGTCAGTTTTTATCCCGTTTGGACTCCGTTTGATATGGATTTACTGTGAAACAAAAAACATGCAACAAACATGAACTGGCACTAGGCACTGGATCAATATGTTAGTCCCAAAAATATTATAAAAAGTTGCCAAAAGTATATGAAAGTTGTATAATATTGGCATGGAACAATCAAAAACTATAGATACGATGGAGACGTGTCACTAACGTAATTGAATCATATAACAATCGCTCAATGTGCAATAAAGGATCACTCCAAAGTTCTTATCAATAGCGGAGAACATAAGATGAAATTATTGTAGGTAGCAATCCACCTCAAAGTTATCTTTTCAATCTATCTATTGAGACATCCCTATAAATGTCACAAACAACCCTAGAGTTCGTACTACAATAATACCATATGATACGCATCAATCAATTCTCATGTCACCTAGATACTCCAATGTCACCACAAGTATCCGTGAATCAATTATTCGATATACGTCAAACAATTTTAGATTCATAATATTCAATCCAACACAAAGAAGTTCAAAGATTACCGCAAAGTTTCTATCAGAGAAAGTAGGACGAAAGCGTGTATCAATCTCTATGTCTACATTACCCAAATGTCACCTCGGGAATCTGCAAGTGATTACCAAAACATATATCAAGTGACTCAATAGAATACCCCATTGTCACCACGGCTATCCACCTGCAAGACATACATCAAGTGATCTCAAATCCAAAATATTCAGTCTGATAATAATGAAACATCAAAGGGCAAGGCTCAATTCATCACAACAAAGATATAGAGGGAAGAACACCATATGATCCAACTATATTAACAAAGCTCATGGTACATCAAGATCGTGCCAAATCAAGAACATGAGAGAGAGGGAGAGAGAAAGAGAGAACACATAGCTACTAGTACATATCCTCAGCCTCAAGGATGAAGTACTCACACATTACCATGATAACGGATGAGAAGTTGGTGGTGATGGTGATGGAGGAGATGTCCCCGGCGGCGTCGCAGTGCCACGAGAGGAGAGGTGGAAGGGCCCCCCTCTTCTTCTTCTTCCTTGGACCTCCAGGGAGAGAGGGATCTCTCCCCTAGATTGCATCTCTCTATTGTCTTCTATTTCTGGTACTGTTTTCGGAGCCCTTCACCATTTTTAATATTCTTGGATATTCGTAGCTACGATTGGGCTGAAATTTTGAGGGGATTTTTATCTGGAAATTATCTTTCTGGCGGGGAAAGAAGGGCTCCAACTGACCTACTATGAGGTGACCACAAGGCAAGGGGCGCGCCTAGGGGGATAGGGCGTGCCATATTGCCTTGTGGAGCCCTCGGGCACCGTCTTGCATTGATTCTTTTCCCCAAAATCACATATATTCCAAAAAAATCCATAAACTTTTATCGCATTTGGACTTCGTTTGGTATGTTTTTCTGCGAAACAAAAAACATGAAAAACAGAATTGACACTGGGTACTAGATTAATAAGTTATTCCATAAAAATAATATAGAAGTGCACCAAAACCATATAAAACCATTGTAAACATTGCATGAATACTTCATAAATTATAGATACGTTGGAGATGTATCAAATATTCATCTTAGAAGACTATGAACCTGCTCACTACAAGTAAGCGATGGCAGCGCCCCGCTCGAAGGAATGGCTTAAAACCATGCACTCCAAAATGAAGTTCATATGACAATTAAGTTTAGAACTTGGTTGATCCTATAAAAGGTATAGAACAGATGGATGTCAAAACTAGTTTCCTAAATGGATAGGATGTATAGATGATACAAGCAGAAGGTTTTGACAATCCTAAGAATACCGGGAATGTGTGAAAGCTTCAAAAGTCTATCTATAGTTTGAAGCAAGCATCAAGGAGCTAGAATCAACATTTTAATAAAATGGTTAAAAGAGTTTAACTTTGTTAAAATGATGAAGAAACTTGTGTATATAAGAAGTTTAGTGGAAGCAGTATAGCATCTCTAATCTTATATGTAAATGAGATAGAAATAATATAAAGTTTTTATGGACAATAAAAGATTTCGAAGAATATGTTTCCAATGAAAGTCCAAGGCGAAGCAACTTATTCGTCATGAAGATCTACGTAAGATAGATCACGATGTCTAATTGTACTAAGCCAAAATGTATACATTGACAAGGTTTTAAAAAGGTTTAAAATGGAGAGTGTGTTTTTCTCCCAATGTCACATAACATGATGCTTAGAAGAAATAAATGTCCTAAGACAGTTGATAAGCATGTGCAGCTGAGTGGATTATTGAATCCATCATGAATGTTGTGATATGTATAAGGCCAAATGTTCTTATGTACTAAGTGTTAGTAGCATGTACCAAAGTGATACTGGAATGTCTTACTAGGTAATTGTTAATATAATTAAGTACCTCAGAAGGATAAATGACATGCTCCTTGTCTATAGAGGAGATGAAGAAGATCCTTGTAAATGGTTACATGAACACCAGCTTCATGACTGAAATAAATAATTATTGGGATATGATAAAATAATTGTTTGCAATAGTTTTCAAGCATGAACAATATTGTGGATCCTATAGCGTAAAACTAACATATGTTGAAGCATCACAAGTTTCAAAATAGTCTGGATCAAGAAGTGTCTTGATATAGTTGGTGTGATCCCAAGTGAGAAAATAAATGACGTTGTATTATGAATAGTAGTGCCATTAATTAAAGCAAAATGAATCAATATCTCGCATAAAGATTAGACATGACTAACACAAATATTGCATGGTTTTGAATGTGCCAAAACCGATGACGAGTACTCTACCACAAGCAAGGCATGAGCAACGCCGGATAAGCCTTAGGTGTTAATAGACTATGCAACTAGATTACTAACTCTAGTGCAAGTGGGAGACTGTTGGAAATATGCCCTAGATATTGTACTATTATATTTCCATTTTCATAATTAAGAGTTTATATTTCATGCTATAACTACTATGATCTTGTAATATGGATTTAGTGGAAAACTCATATGCACGTGTGGAATGATAAACAATAAAGATTAGGTTCCTAGTCTTGCCTCTAAGACTGGCTCAAGTTTTGTTGGTGATCATGTTTTCCGGATCTCAGTATATCGTCAAGTGTAATGATAGTCCTACAACAAAATTGAGAGTGTGATGTTAGAAGAACGATCATATTAAATCGACCCAAACTTGTTTGTTATACTTTGATATAATGTCATCTGAAATAAATTGTTATAACACGGAGTGTTAACATGTGTTTTTATTCCTTAGACCATGAGAGTATCATAGTCACTTCTTACCGTGCGTGCTTTGGGGTTGCTCAAACATCATCTGTAACACAGTGATCATAACGACAACTTAGTCCATTGCAAAGTTTGACAAGGGACTAGATAGCTCGAGAGTGGGATTTGCTCCTTCGGCGATGTAGAGATATTCTTAGGGCCCTCCGGTGTGACAACATCCATCATCGTCTGGCCAGACACAGGTGATTATGTCACGGGGATGCTGGAACATATCAAAAAGAAAGAAGAACAAAACGGGTAACAAGGATAATGGTATAGTGAGCATGTGGATTACTCAAGTGGATACTGATGCATCTCGAGTTTTGTAAAGTATCGTGAATCAAAGGGAACAATACATGATAACCAAAGGTTCGCTCGAATGTCATTCGTGTAATCATTGGCGTCGATATGGACGCCCATGATTCCACTATAGGGCGAATTCGAGCTCGGTACCCGGGGATCCTCTAGAGTCGACCTGCAGGCATGCAAGCTTAAGGTAATCATGATCTGCTGAGTGTTAGTAGGGCGAGAGTATCGATGATTTATTTGTGGAATTGTTTCATTAATATTCAAAAAAGTTTCAACGGGAACCGAAAGCGTTTCAGAGTCACCGGAATGGTTTTAGAGTTTATCGGGCAATACCGGGTATTACCAATAAATAATATATAGGTGGAAAATGTTCCTGGTTAATTTAATATCAACGGGCCTTAAAAAGGCCAAGTGGTGGAAGGAGTATTGGGCCACAAGGACCCATGTAGGGGTGTCGCCCCCTTTCCAACTATGGGGAGGTCGAATTGGACAAGGGGGGAGGAACCCTCCTCCCCTAGGGCCGGAGCAAGGGGAGGGGATTCCTTCCCCTTGTGTGGCGCCTCCTCCTCCCCTTTGTGTACTAGAGGCTTTTGCACTATTTATACATACAAGTTTTGGAGCCTCCTCTAGTTCTCTAGTTCTAGTTGGTCCTAGTTGATCAATTAGAGCATGACCTAGATCCTCTAATCCTCATAATTATAAGCCCAATGTGGTTCTAATATCCTCCCTCTAATTCTCCGGTGACGATTAGCTCTAGATGGCGAAGCGCTGCTGGATCGTGAAGACCGTACGCTTGCAACCAAATAGAGGGGGCGTGCTTTTGATCTTCCGTTCAAGGGATCGTTCATGAGTGGTTTGCGGGATCGTTCATCTACGGTTCGAGGGACTCCAACTAAGATCCACACCGACTCATCTACTTCCGCTGTTACTCGAAGTCGGTAACGATCGTGATCCAAACCATTTATGCATCTTCATATTGTTCCTGGGGTGATCGTAGGGTGTTTTTTTTGTTTTCTACTATGTTTCCCGACAAAGTGATCTCAATATATTGCCCCATTGTCACCACGGGCATCCACAAGGAACACAGTCATCTCAAATCCAAAGTATTCAATCCAACATACAAAACTTCAAAGAGCAAGATTCAATTCATCACAACAAAGGTAGAGAGGGAGGAACACCATATCATCCAACTATATTAACAAAACTCATGGTATATCAAGATCGTGCCCTATTAATATCACGCGTGAGAGAGATCAAACACATAGCTACTGGTACATACCCTTAGCCCCGAGGGTGAACTACCCCCTCCTCGTCATGGAGGCGGCGAGGATGATGAAGATGGCCTCCAGTG
The DNA here is from genome assembly GCF_003073215.2 of Triticum urartu. Classification (NCBI taxonomy): domain Eukaryota; kingdom Viridiplantae; phylum Streptophyta; class Magnoliopsida; order Poales; family Poaceae; genus Triticum; species Triticum urartu. The sequence goes on along the minus strand of NW_024117330.1, from coordinate 83,716 downwards.
ATGACTTCCCTCCTCTAGCAAGGTGCCAGAATAGAGCTCCGATTGAGATTGCTTTGGAATAGAGGCTTGCGGCGGCGGAAAAATTCAACTAGGCTAACTTTCGGAGGTTTATGAATATATAGGATTTTTCAACATTGGAATCATGTCAGGAGGGGTCACAAGGGGCCCACAAGGCACTTGGGCGCGCGCCTGCCTTGTGGAGCTCTTGTGGGTCTTCTGGTGCTCCCCCTAAGCTTCTTGGGTCTCTTTCCTTCTAGGAAAAGTTGTCAAAAAGTTTCGTCGTGTTTGGACTTCGTTTAGTATGGATTTTCTGGAAAAGAAAAAACAAGCAGAAAACAACAACTGGCACTGGGCACTAGATTAATATGTTAGTCCATAAAAACAATATAAAAGTGCACCAAAACCACATAAAATTATTTTAAACATGGCATGAATACTTCATAAATTATAGATACGTTGGAGACGTATCACCAAGTTGTATCTGTGATGAGATGGAGGTAAAGATAATACAAAATCAATATTATGTCACTTTGCTTATTGCAATGCTTTGTTTTACTTAATACTTTAATATATACGCTGGATAACGGTTTTGGGGTGGATTATTAGTTATAGATGCAGTTCGATAAAGGTCTATGGATATAAGGAAATAATTCCTATAAACAACCATGATATATATAATCATAATCATAAAAAATGCAATTGAATGGATACATGATCGTAATTTGTTCACAACCCCTATGATATGTTCATTTATTCATTTGAGAGATGCCTCTTGTGAAACTATAGATCCCAGTCCATTTATTTCTCATATTTAAAACCTTGATCAAACCCTTTTACTACTCTTTACAATCTAAACCCCTTTTTTTACTTGCTTACAATCATCAATTCCTACCATATGATATGCTTATCCATGTAACTAGAAAGCTAGTGAGATTGACACCCTCACTAGACAAGTTGGGGACCAAGAAAAAGTTCCTAATTAGATGCAGATATTGAAATTACGTTTTAAGCACACCCCACAGATTGATAACATTGATTATTCACAGAGGAAATTTGTTGCTTACTACAAACCCTTACTCTTGAGGGCCCAACAATTCCCTATAAGGATAACTGAAGCACCTACTTGTCCCCAAACTTGCAAAATCAACTATAAACAAATTATCACTTACAGAACTGGCCGTGAGGCCATGGGATTGCTCCATGCTAGCCGCACTACCCCCTGCCCCAATTATCGTTTGCAGTTGCGACACCAAGGGCACAACACCTTCCTAGTCACTAAGACCTTCATTAGAGCCTTGTGGTCCTCTTCGTCATTAGACATCGCCATCTTCCAGTCCTCATCAGCCACAAGATTCATGCGCGTCTTATCCGCCACAACAACTTTCACTTGTTTTTTGTCGTTTGAGATCTGATGAGCTCTCGCCGTCGACTCTAACCTCCAGACCTTTGAGCTGCGCAACAATGTCACACAAAGGGGCTCGGATTCACCACCCCAATCCCCACACGAGAAATTGACCAAGAACTAGTAGATCCGCAAAGGGTACCGATGGTCGCCCCTAAATCGAGACCCTCACCGGAGTAAATGATACTAAAAATCAAAGCAACACCATTGGCAAACACAGTACAGGAATAGCACATGAGCAGAGTGAATCGTTGTAGAATACGACGTCAAAAGGGTACACCCAACTCTCTTTTATGACTAGCACAACTACTACATGAAAGCCAGGGGAAATGTTAGATAGAAGGTGAGCAGAGGCGGTAGAAGCCATAGTTGGGAGGCCCGTCAGTGGGTTGATGATGCTCCCCCTTGAATTTCATGGGAGCGAGACCTAAGAGCAACTCCAATGGGACAACCCATTTCGTCCGTTGTCGTCCGTTTGGGTCGGCGCGGACAAAAGAGGCGGCCCAACGCGCCGACCCATCCCAAATCGCGTCCGCTCCGCATCCACGCCGACGCATTTGCGGCCTAAATTTGCGCATCAAATGCGTCGGCGTGGACATGAAACGGACGCCTTGCGCGCCTTCTCGTTGTTCGCCGTGTCCCCACCTGGTGGCCGTCCAACTTCGACGGTCAACATTATTTATGATGACCACCCACCTTGGGCCCACGCGTCAGTGACGGCGGTCGTCCTTTTTTAAGCCGGGCGTGCGGCGGGGCCGTCCTCATCCACTGCCACTCGCCCCCGTCCCAATTTGGCCACCCCTGCCCCACGCCGGCGACAACCCTAGCCACCGCCAACATGGGCTTCTTCTCCGGCATCGGCAGCAGCGGCACAGGCAAGGCCCCCGCCCGCCATTCCCCCTCCCTCCCCCGCCCTCCCCGCGCTGTCGCGCTCTCCCCGGCAGAGGCAGCGCATCAATGTGCCGGTGCACCAGGCCGAGTGGCACTGGCAGCACCGCGTGCCTCTGCCGCACCCCGATGTGACGCTGCTGCATGACTGGCATTAGGATCCGGAGAGGATCCCAGTGCCGGCAGCGCCGCGGACGGCGAGGGCCCATGCGGAGGAGGTGCGGCGCCGGCGGGCGTTGCTGACGCCGGAGCAGCGCGCCTTACCGCACTACGTCGTCGACTCGCCCTACTGGGCTCGATGGTTCGCCTTCGAGCACGAGGAGGCGAGGTGACGCGGCGTCCGCGGCGTCGACCGCAGCCTGCCGCCGCCCCCGCTCGTCGTCTGCGACGAGGACCAGGAGGTCGAGGCCGCCTATCAGGCAGCCATTAAGGAGAGCGAGGAGGAGGAGCGGTGGAGGGAGGCGGATGAGGCGGCTTTCCAGGCTGCCATGGCGGAGGCCATGGCCCTCTCCGCGACGGGTGACTGCGTCGTGCCGCTGGTGACCCCGCCGTCCCCGCCCAAAGCCGAGCCGGAGGAGCCGGCCCCCCTCGAGTGCTACTCCTGGACCGGAATAGTGCACGAGTGGGTCAGCGCTCCGTCGATCTGGCTCGGGGCGACGGTGAAGCAGGAGGCGGCCTACCTCGACCACTGGCGTCGTGTTCGGCTGACCGAGGAGCGCCGGAGGGCGAGCGCCTGCAGATGCTCGAGCACGAGGCCGAAGAGGAGGCGCGGCAGGCCCAGGCAGCGGCGGCGCAACCCAACATCGCCGCCCTCTGAAACACGGCGTTCCCCTGGGCCGACCCTGCGCCGACGTTGATCGACCTCACCGCCCGACGCAGACGCCGACGAGGACGCCTAGGGCTGCGCGTCGTCTAATTTTTAGTTTTTTTATGTTAATTAATGTAATGTGGACTTTCGCCGGCCTTCGTGGCCGCCTTTTTTGTTTAACTAAATGCATGTTAAAAAGAATTTGGCACGCCGACAAAATGGGTCGGGCCAGCGTTGGGCGCTCGCGTCGATTTAAATACAGTGACGGGCGTTTGTGTCCGCCAGACCGACCCAAATGAAAAAAAGTAGACAAAAGCGCCGTCCGTTTGGGTCGGCCCGTTGGAGTTGCTCTAAAACCATGTAAGTTCCATTTGTCATAGTGTCCACATGGGGAAAACTGGATTATGCACCCTATTAATTGATGTACTCGTAGGACCTAACTCTCATTAAAAATCAGAAATTTTTCACTGTACATATATAGATAAATTAATTAAGCAAAAGGAGGGAAACGAAATCCATACCAACCAGCTCGTGGTGACAGGCCTTGCCTAACCAGAACCGAAAAAGCTGCAGGGACGAAAGAGAAAAGGTCCCCTCGCCCCAAGTCACGGCCCGCTTTCCCCTTCCTACCCGTTCCCTTGGTTTCCACTCCAAATTCAAACTTGGGGCTGAAAGCTTGACGTCAGTCGAAATCTGGGGTGCAAACCGCAAATCCACTCCTCTCCGTCCGAAACGAGAGGCCTTTACTCTACTCCCCTCTACGACTCGCTCCGCCTCCCGTTGTCCCCTGCTCCGCTCCGCTCCTCCCCATTTCCTGCCTTCGTTGCTCCCCAGTCCACAGGGCAGCACCGGAAGCCCGAACCCCACCGCGCCGGTGACTATGAACGCGGGCGGGCGCCGGCGCTACACCTCGGAGCAGCTCCTCTTCGACGTCCCCGCCAATGCCGCAACGGCGGGCGGTGCCGGCAGGTGGACCCAGGTACGGCTAACGATTCCTCGAGATCTGCGTGCAGTACGTTATCTCCGGTTAGCTCATGAGTCTGGATTTGGGGTGATTTTGCGTGCAGCGCGGCGGGTTGCGCCGCGGGGACGGGGAGATCTTCGTGTCGGTGGACCCGGCGACGCCGGCACGGCTGCGCGGAGGGGACGCGGCGGCTGGGGAGTCTCCGGGGCAGAAGCACCAGCTCAGCCCCGGGCTGCTCGACCTCCACGCCTTTGATACCGAGCTTATCCCCGATGTAAGACGAGAGCTGCAGTTTTTATGAGTACTGCTTCTGTTCCGATGATCCCGTGTGGCTGCGTTAGATTATAATATTCTTGATTGTAGGAAGTGTTATTGATCTGACGTTCTGAATCCAGTTGTCGAGGCATGGCCACATGGGTCCTCAGAAGTTTTTTAATTTTCTTTGGATCATCGGTGTATGGAAAGCAAACGAAGAACTGTTTCGTTTTTGTTTTGGCATCAGTCTTGTTTTAGGCGAATTTCAGTTACTTGTGCGAAATTAAATATTTGCTACAGCTTTAGGTAGCTGGTGAGACGTGGCACTGCATCCGTAGGTGTTTTTGTTGGGTCTCATTTTGGTCATGTTCTTGCCAATGCTGCCCCCATGTACTCTGCTTGCAAATATGTGCTTTGGCATCGATGTTAATGAATTTATGGCTGTGTTCAACAGAGGATGCAAATGCCGGGAGGTTTTGACCTTCCTTTTCAGGAAAAGAAAATCCGTACTGTATGGTTCGATATAAGCTATTGATTTGTGTAAGTTAGTTCTTTAGATTAGATGGTATGCTAATGAAGGATCGCTGGTAAACCAAATATTTAATGTTGTAGCAATGGGACATATATTATTGCCCACATTGTAAATTCTATGTTAAATGTAATTCATGTTTATATACAGTTTCAAGTACAAGGAATGTATGATGGTGCTGAAAAGTTTGGTTATGCCAATGGAGAAGGCTTTGATGATTCGGATATGAGCTTTGGTACAGACAAGAAGATGAGCAAGTCCGCTGTTTTTGCTGAAAGTAACTACCTCAAGGCCTTCCCTGAGAAAGAGAAGGCAGCCCCTGTTGCTAAAATCAAAGTGGTGGTATGTTTCTTTGTCTTGCTCCATGATTGAATATTTCTCAATGGCTCATACAAAGCTATGAGGACATCACTTTTTATAGCTTTGATGTGTAATGTTAAATGCAGGTGCGCAAAAGACCTCTGAACAAGAAGGAGATATCAAAGAAAGAAGAAGATATCATAGACATTGAACAAAATTCTTTGACTGTCCATGAGACTAAACTTAAGGTTCATGCCAAGCTTGTTATCTCCATATGATCATAACTTGCTACTGGAAGTCTATTCTCATTGCTTGATACCTGGCACATAATTCTGCAGGTTGACCTCACTGAGTATGTCGAAAAGCATGGATTTGTGTTCGACGCTGTTTTGGATGAGGACGTTTCAAATGATGAGGTGATCAGTTATCCGCGCACTCTATATAATTACAGTATTAGGTATTATAAATTTATTCTCAGCAACCTGGAGCCATTCTATTTACAGGTTTATCGTGAAACAGTGGAACCAGTGGTTCCTGCTATTTTTAATCGTACAAAGGCAACTTGTTTTGCATATGGACAAACCGGTATAGCTCCAACATCCTCTAGATGCATGTCTAAAATTGCAGCAGACTAAAGACAACTCCTAACTTACATTGTCCATGCAGGTAGTGGAAAAACCTACACCATGAGACCACTTCCTCTAAAGGCCTCCCAAGACATTTTGAGATTAATGCACCATACATATCGTAATCAGGGGTTTCAGTTATTTTTTAGTTTCTTTGAGATCTATGGAGGGAAATTATATGATCTGCTTAATGAAAGGAGGTACATTATACCTAAATCTGTTATGTTTATAAATAAAGTCTATGCAGAAAGCCAATTATGTTTCAGTTCTGAACAATGATTACCTCATGTAGTAAACTTTGCATGAGAGAAGATGGAAAACAGAAAGTTTGCATTGTTGGTTTACAAGAGTACAGGGTGTCTGATCTTGAAACTATCAAGGAGTTGATTGAGAGAGGTAATGCCACCAGAAGTACTGGTACAACTGGTGCAAACGAGGAGTCATCACGATCTCATGCCATTCTTCAGCTTGCTATCAAACGGCGTGTTGATGGCAATGAGTCTAAACCACCCAGATTGGCCGGCAAGTTGTCGTTTATTGACCTGGCTGGCAGTGAGCGTGGTGCTGATACAAATGAAAATGATAAACAAACAAGGTTATCTTACAAAACTTTCTATGTAAGGAATATACACTATGTATTTTGCTAACACTGAAATGCTTTAAAAAAATATTATGCAGAATTGAGGGCGCTGAGATCAATAAAAGTTTACTTGCTTTAAAGGAATGCATCAGAGCACTTGATAATGATCAGAATCATATTCCCTTCCGTGGTAGCAAGTTGACTGAAGTTTTACGAGATTCATTCATTGGAGACTCACGCACTGTCATGATTTCATGCATTTCCCCTAGTTCTGGCTCTTGTGAACATACACTGAACACATTGAGATATGCTGATAGGTAATTATCTTTATTCATTCTTTATGTTGCAGTAGCTGCTTTTTCTCCATGTAACACATGTAACATATTCTCATCTTCAGAGTGAAGAGTCTGTCAAAAGGAAGTAACAGCAAGAAAGATGTGCCTTTGGCCGCTGCACCTTTACGAGAGTCGAGTCCTTCACCATTGGCTTCGGTTGTACCCTCTTTCTCTGCAGCTGAGGTAATGAATGATATCACTGAAAGGGGTAAGTTTGGTTGGCCCAAGCAGCAGTATGCCAAAGAACAGCCATCACCATCGTTTGTGGATAGAATGCCCAAGGGTAGGGAAGACACTGAGTTCAGTTCGGCGAATAGTGGTTATTTCAATGAACAAAGAAGCAGAGGCATTGCGGCAGCAGGTATAGCCGTGGTACCAGATACAATGTACCAGCAAGGAAGGCAACATGCACGGAAGGGTAGAGATCCAGCTTTGGAGAATAATATGAGAAATTCTGTTGCTTACCCAATTAGAAGGGCTGTGCCAGACGAAGATGACCATCTGAATGACCTCCTTCAGGTACAGTATTATTGCTTCTGCACCATTTTGTTGATAGAATATGACCACGGTTAGGTTTTGATGTTTGTTAACTGGTGCAGGAAGAGGAAGATTTAGTGAGTGCTCACAGAAAGCAGGTGGAAGAGACCCTGGATATCATTAAAGAGGTTAGTCGCCTAAAATGGTAAACTGACTCACTGTCATTGGCCGTCATATTATTTTGCCGTAACCTGTGAATGGCCTCTTGTTTCATCAGGAGATGAACTTACTAGATGAAGCAGATCAGCCTGGCAACCAACTGGACGACTACGTTACAAGACTAAGCGGTATCCTCTCACAGAAAGCTGCTGGAATTGTGGATTTACAGGATCGTCTGGCACAGTTCCAGAGGCGCTTAAACGAGAATAGCGTGCTGCTATATTCCGAGTGCCCTTGATCACAAGAGCGGCCTATTCGTCGCTACTCCGTCTCCGAGGGTAATGAGGAAGTTGGGGACAGAGGCAGCAGAGTCGATCTGCCCCCATGAGCTCTGCCCCGATGCGGTCTCGCCTTTGCGAACGCTGGTGCGCCGATGCAGTTCTGAACCCATAGATGCGGCAAATGCAGAACTAGGTGGCTAGTTGACTGCTGCTTGCCGTGGCCGACTCCGTAGCATATTTGGGGCCAGTTCTTTTGGGCTCGCCCCCCTCCCCAGCTTTTCTCAGCATCACTACTCCATATATTTTTTACAATCCTAACTAATTAGATCTTAACTAGATAGGATTGTAAAAAACATATGGAGTGGCGATTCTGGGAAAAGTTGGGAAGGGGGGTGATTCTGGAAGAATCGCCGAAAAGAACTGGCCCTTGTACCCGAGTCGTTCCATTGTGTGCGTGTGCTTCGTACTTCCGTTCAATCCATGTGTATGTATATCCGCGTCACATGAGTACCCTGCTATTTGTTCATCAACAAATATGCTGTTTTTTACTATGGTGCATGAAGATTCCGGTATGTCGCTGCATGGCAATTTTTTTCAAACACACATACCTTATTTCTGTGGTTACGAAAGTTGCAAATATATGTTTTGAATATTTTAAATTTTTACTATCAACTTAATATGGACTGAAAAAAATGAACAAAAACGTGTCTCATACATCCGTTTCTGAAAAACTCTCTCCAATCTATATTAATTGATGCACACTCAGTATAATTTGAAGATCTTATATTTGTGAATGGAGGGGTACCTAAACCACATGAAAGGTTTCATCTTATGTTAGTTTTTCTCCCAACCTTTCTTTCGTCATCCTCACCACCATCGATCGTTGTTCGCTTAGGGTGTCTCCAATAGCATACATCAAAAAGGACAATCTGAATCGTCCACGCCTCCATGGACACGTCCCGACATGACTGCGGACAACGGATAGAGGGCTGACATCCAATTTGGTGCAGTATGGGTCCAAGGCTTGTCCATAGTGTGTCCGGGCTCCTTAAGCCACTTCTATGTTTGCTATCGGTTTAGCAGAATTCGGACACCTTGCCTGCTCCGCGAAAGTTTGATGTGCCTATACCTGGCCATGGGCTGCCCGGCCCGGTCGGCCCGGCCTGACCTTGTCCATGGGCCGGGCCTGGGCCTAGGTTTTGAGCCCGAACGCTAGGTCGGGCCGGGGCCGGGCCAGTCATATGTGTTGTTTAATGAAGAGGCCCGGTCGGCTTTTGTAGTGACGGGCCGGGCTCGGGCTTGGTTTTTTTGCTTTGGGCTTGGTCAGGCCTGATCCGAAGCTTGGCCCAACCCGGGGGATGGCTAGGTATAGATGTGCCCCATTAAATGACTAAAAGTGTCTGAATCATCCGATCCGGACATTTAGAAGCGATTTGATGTACACCTGTGGAGATGCCCTTAGGCCCTGCACCGCATCCCCTCGCCCGCGTGAAAATATCGGGTGAACTGAATGACTAATCCGCACAACTCCTCATGACCTCCCATAGAAAAATAGGCTGGGTTGCCCACCTCAGCCGCCACGCTGTTGCCCCACACATCACCAACCATGATCGCTCCCTCCCTGTGCAAATGGGGGTAGCATCGCCATAGCCTCCGACACCCGCGTGTGGCTGTTGACGACTCTTCTGCCAACCCCATCGCCCCCGCTCGCCTTCTCCCCTACCGCGGTTGCCTCACCCTAGCTCGTGGGCGCCACGTTAATTGTTTATGCTTACGAGATCACATCCGGCTGTATTTAGTGCCACTCCACCTTTTTTCAATTTTGATCTTTTATGCTTGTGAGATCACATCCAGTTGTATTTAGTGCCACTACATCTTCTTTTGGCTCTTCTATGCTTGTCGTGGGATCACATCCAGCTACTGCGGTCCAAACAATGAATTATTACATCATCAGTATAATATGAATGGGTTGCTTTGCTTTAGATTCTATCGTATTGCTTTCTTTTGACTATTGAGAAACACAAAAGAGTCGAATGTGATTCTGATGTACGTATGCAGATGTGCTACTATGTAGCAGCATCATTCTCTCTAAATTTCTTCGAGACTAATTCGTGTGTTTTGAACTCTTGATGTGTGCAAACCTACCTTAGCGACAAGTTGACATCCGGTGAGCCAAGGCATAGTTCTTTTTTTTCTTTTGCGTGCTTAGCATTTTAGGGTACTTGTTCATACCTATGCTTAACGGGAAGCAACAAGCACTAACACTATGCGTCGGCTTGAGGAAACTTGGAGCATCAACATGGTTACATCAAGGGAGAGAGACCGTGGGGGGTGTAACACCCCAGTATCATGCTACAACGACCTCACCCTAATGGTGCCATGTCATCATGTTTAACTAAGCCAAATTGCCATTTGATAAAAATCAAAGCCATTTTCATATATAAATTATTTTCCAAATAAAATATTCTACAAACTGAAAAAACTAAAATGTTCAAGATGTTGCAAGTATTCACTAAGTAATTATCGTGTAGAAACCAGCATCTTTTGAATTTTTAAAATGGCCTTAACCTATTTAAAATAGGGCTAGCGGCATTAAATATACTCACATAAATTCAAAACTGAATTTGAACAACTCCTTTTGGCCCCAAATTTTTTGTTCCATACTAGAAAGTAGCCAAGTATTTTTGTGTTAAATATCGCATCTAACAAAGTTCAAATGGCGACCAAATTAATTGCAAAGCAATAGCTTTTTAAATTACAGATAGATTAAAGAGAAAAGCACATATTGTACACCTAAAGCCTAGTGCTACAGTGTGAAGCCCAACACTTAACTGTATCAGGCCCGGCCCACCTGGCCGGCCTTTTCCCCTACCTCTGGACGAGGCAGAGGCCATGGCACCGAGCACGCACGCACGCCGTCCAGGCCATAGATGACCACCTGTCGACCATCCACCGGTGCCCCGATATGGATAAGCACACCCCTGACTCCCTTGACAAACCCCAGCCCTCATTTTCCCCTCGTCCGCTCGCTCTCGTCAAAATAGTCCTCGCACGAACGGTGCTTGCCATGGTTGCGGTGGTCGTCGCGCCCACTGGCCTCCCCGGCGCCCGGGAGGATGCCCAGGAGCTTCCTCGTCGTCCACTACTTCACCTACGTGCCTTGAATTGAGTCGGACCGCGCCGTACGCTCGCCATCGCCGGTCTTCTTCGCCACGGCCGTCGCAACTCGTCATCGGGCTCGACATATCCGGCCACCCCCGCACTCCCTAACCTCGTCCATGAGCTCCACGGTGAGCTTCTCCACCGATTCCCCTCTTCTCCAACCTCGATTCGGTCGCCGTTTGCCGTCCCCGAGCACATCCGAGCTCGCGTGTACGCGTACATACGTGTGTGCGTGAGCTGCTGCTGCTTAACAGCCATCTGTTGCTGCTCCGTACTGCTGCCACCGCGCGCCCGCCTTGACCTTGCCTCCGCGTGCCGCTGCTCGCCGGCCATCGCCTACTGCCGCCCCTACTGCCGCCCACGGCCTAGCGCTTGCCCTGTTGCTGCCTTCTGCTGCTGCCGTTGCTTAGCTGCTTAGCTTCTGCCGCTGCTGCTATTGCTTAGTTGCTGCCGCTGCTATGCGCTACTTTGCTGCTGCTAATGGCCATGGCGGCCATGCTGTGGGTGTGCACAGCCACACTGGCCGGGCGTGCAAATTAGATTAGGACTAATTGGTAGTACTAGTTAGGTTGGTTGCTACACTATGACGTATGGACCCCATTCGATTAGGTTAATTTTTATATTAGATTAGATATAGCCTTAAGACAGGTGGGCCACCCTCTAATAAGCCTAATTAGAAATTAACTAAACACTGTTAAAATATTACAGGATATGACAACCGGGTCCCACAGGACCTTTGACCGGTCAACCGTGGACTAGTCAACTGCTTGGTCAGCAGTTAATTGGACCCACTGGTCAGCTTCACTAGTGCACCTCTGGTGCACTGCACCGGGTGCACCCAGTTTTTAACTGTTGATTTTCGAAATAAAAAACAAGTAAGAAAATTTAGAAAATCATTTAAAACTTTGAAAAATCATAGAAAATAAACCGTAGCTCGGATAAAAATGTTTTCTACATGAAAGTTGCTCAGAACGACGAGACGAATTTGAATACACGGTCCGTTCGTCCGCTGCACGTCTCTAGCATAGCGAACACATAACTTTCCCCCTTCGATTCATTTATCCAAAAACGCGAAACACCGGGGATATTTTCCCGGATGTTTTCTCCCTTTCACCGGTATCACCTCATACCGTGTTAGGGCACCCCTAGCACCGCTACTTGTCATGTCATGCATCGCTATGCATCTGTTTGCATTATATTCATTGTTTCTTCCCCTCTTCTCTCCGATAGACTACGAGACTGACGCCGCTACTGGTGCCCCGATCGACTACGCTGTTGACGACCCCTCTCTCTTGCCAGAGCAACCAGGCAAGCCCCCCCCCTTGATCACCAGATATCGCCTATTCATCTCTACTGCTTGCATTATAGTAGTGTAGCATGTTACTGCTTTCCGTTAATCCTATCCTGATGCATAGACTGTCATTGTTGCTATAACTGTTGATACCTTACCTGCAATCCTACATGCTTAGTATAGGTTGCTAGTACTACATCAGTGACCCTACATTCTAGTCCGTCTGCCATGCTATACTATCGGGCTGTGATCACTCGGGAGGTGATCACGGACATATGATATATATTTATACTGTTACATTACTTATGATACTTTTCGGAGATGGGGGCTGAATGGGCAGGTGGCTCCATCCCGGTAGAGGTGGGCCTGGGTTCCCGACGGCCCCCGACTGTTGCTTTGTGGCAGAGCGACAGGGCAGGTTGAGGCCACCTAGGAGAGAGGTGGGCCTGGCCCTGGTCGGCGTCCGTGGTTATTTCAAAATAACACGCTTAACGAGATCTTGGTATTTGATCTGAGTCTGGCTACTGGCCTATACGCACTAACCATCTACGCGGGGACAGTTATGGGCACTCGACGTCGTGGTATCAGCCGAAGCCTTCGTGACGTCAGCGACTGAGCGGCGCGCGCCGGGTTGGACCGCGTAACACAACTTCCTTTGTAATGGAGGTTGCTAGGTCTGCTCTCCGGCCGCGTTCGCAACGTGTAGGTGTGCAAAGGGCGATGGGCCCAGACCCCTGCACCATAGGATTTAGACCGACGTGCTGACCTCTCTGTTGTGCCTAGGTAGGGCTGCGACGTGTTGATCTTCCGAGGCCGGGCATGACCCAGGAAAGTGTGTCCGGCCAAATGGGATCGAGCGTGTTGGGTTATGTGGTGCACCCCTGCAGGGAAGTTAATCTATTCGAATAGCCGTGATCTTCGGTAACAGGACGACTTGGAGTTGTACCTTGACCTTATGACAACTAGAACCGGATACTTAATAAAACACACCCTTCCAAGTGCCAGATACAACCCGGTGGTTGCTCTCTAGCAGGGCGACGAGGAGAGGATCATCGGTTAGGATTATGCTATGCGATGTTACTTGGTGAACTTACCTTCTACTCTCTTCTCCTGCTGCAAGATGGAGGTTGCCAGAAGCGTAGTCTTCGAAAGGCCTAGCTATCCCCCTCTTATTCCGGCATTCTGCAGTTCAGTCCACATATGATACCCTTAATCCATTTGATACCAATGCATACATATGTAGTGTAGCTCCTTGCTTGCGAGTACTTTGGATGAGTACTCACGGTTGCTTTACTCCCCCTTTTCCCCCTTCCTATACCCGATTGCTGCGACCAGACGTTGGATCCCAGGAGCCAGACGCCACCGTTGACGACAACTACTACTACTCGGGAGGTGCCTACTACTACGAGCAGCCCGCTGACGACGACCAGGAGTAGTTTAGGAGGATCCCAGGCAGGAGGCCTGTGCCTCTTTCGATCTGTATCCCAGTTTGTGCTAGCCATCTTATGGCAACTTGTTTAACTTATGTCTGTACTCAGATATTGTTGCTTCCGCTGACTCGTCTATGATCGAGCTCTTGTATTCGAGCCCTCGAGGCCCCTGGCTTGTAATATGATGCTTGTATGACTTATTTTATTTGTAGAGTTGTGTTGTGATATCTTCCCGTGGGTCCCTGATCTTGATCGTACATGTTTGCGTGTATGATTAGTGTATGATTGAATCGGGGGTGTCACAGGGGGTTAGGGGGAGAGGGAAGAGTTTATAGTGACGGGGCTTACACAATCAATGTGGTGGAAGGGGTTTTTGAGCTGGATGCACCAATGATAGCTATGGTGAGCTTTGATTGTGAACACGGGGGCCGGGGGGGGGGGGGGGGGGAGGGTGAATAAGAGTGCTTTATAAATTCCAAAGGTATATGAATGCATGGATAATTAACTATTACCTCGGTCCCAAAATGCTCGTCTTAGATTCTTTTGGATACGAATGTATCTAAACACTAAAACATGTCTATATATCTCTATATCTAGACAAATCTAAGACGAGTAATTTGGGACGGAGGGGGTACTAAACAAAAAAGGGAAAAGAATGTCATCCCGACCGACGTTCACCACTCACCCCTGGACTGAGGCTCTGTGTTCTGGTCTGGCTGATGTGCACACCCAACCTTCAACGTCGTTTGCATCCACGCACGTTGAGGCCCAGTTGGTCTAAAAGCCGTCGGGCCTTTATCTACTTGCAGAATCCCGTGAAGCATGGGAGCAACGAGGGCGGGCAGCGGGGGGGGGGGGGGGGGGGGGGGGGGGGGGGGGGGGGGGGGGGGGGGGGGGGGGGGGTTGGTGCGGCGACTACCACATGTTACGCGTTCTGTGCATATTTTCCTGCACATGTTTTTTCATTTTTTGGATTTTCCAGCATAGGTCGGCAGGAACAATGATGGCCAGGATAGAGTGGTGCTGGGAATGGTAAGAGAGAGTGTTGACGGGGACGACGGTGAAGTTTTTCATTGTGGAGTTGTAGTAAACAATTAATTATAAAAAGTCGTGAACAAAGAAATACTAACCAGCAGGAAAATGAAGGTCTAATAATAGACTACACAGACCGGTCAAATATAGGGACCGATTAGTGATTATCTTCAGTCCCTTTGATCATCAGGACAAGCTATCATTGACCGGCCAGTTTTAGACCGGTCCACGATGACCATCTTCCATCCCAAAAGTTGACATCACTGATGCCCCGGGACAGGTGATACGTCCATTTTGCATCATGTTTCTTACTGTTATTTATGATGTTTTTATCCATAATAATGCTTTTTGGAGTAATTATAATGCCTTTTCTCTCATAATATGCAAGGTATACACAAAGAGGGAGAATTCCGGCTGCTGGAAATCTGGACCTGGAAAAGCTACGTCAGGCCACCTATTTTACACAACTCCAAACAAGCTGAAATTTCACGGAGATTTTTTATCAAATATATGACGAATATTGGAGAAAATAACTACAATAGGGGGCCCACCAGGTAGGCACAACCCACCTGGGCGCGCCAGGGAGCCCAAGCGCGCCCTGGTGGGTTGTGCTCACCCAGGCCCACCTCCGATGTCCATCTTCTGGTATATAGGTCGTTTTGACCTAGAATAAATAAGGCGATGACTTTTGGGAAGGAGCGCCGCCGTCTCGAGGCGGAACTTGGGCAGGAGCACTTTTGCCCTCCGGTGGAGCGATTCCGCCCTGGGAACTTCCCTCCCGAAGGGGGAAATCATCGTCATCATCATCACCAACAACTCTCCCATCTTGGGGAGGGCAATCTCCATCAACATCTTCAACAACACCATCTCATCTCAAACACTAGTCCATCTCTTGTGTTCAATCTTGTTACCGGAACTATAGATTGGTGCTTGTGGGTGACTAGTAGTGTTGATTACATCTTGTAGTTGATTACTATATGGTCTATTTGGTGGAAGATTATATATTCATATCCAATATGCTATTTAATACCCCTATGATATTGAGCATGATTATCATTTGTGATTAGTTACTTATGTTCTTGAGGTCACGGGAGAAATCATGTTGCAAGTAATCATGTGAACTTGATATGTGTTCGATATTTTGATAGTATGTATGTTGTGATTCCCTTAGTGGTGTCATGTGAACGTCGACTACATGACACTTCACCATATTTGGGCCTAAGGGAATGCATTGTGGAGTAGCAATTAGATGATAGGTTGCGAGAGTGACAGAAGCTTAAACCCCAGTTTATGCGCTATTCTGTAAGGGACCGATTGGATCCAAAAGTTTAATGCTATGGTTAGAATTTATTCTTAATACTTTTCTCGTAGTTGCGGATGCTTGCGAGAGGGTTAATCATAAGTAGGAGGTTTGTACAAGCAAGAACAACACCTAAGCACCGGTCCACCCACATATCAAATTATCGAAGTACCGAACACAAATCAAACCAATATGGTGAAAGTGACTAGATGAAAATCCCGTGTACCCTCAAGAACACTTTGCTTATCATAGGAGACCGTTTTGGCCTGTCGTTTGTCTCAAAAGGATTGGGCTACCTTACTCCACTTTTGTTACTACTATCGTTACTTGCTCGTTACAAATTGCCTTGCTATCAAACTACTCTGCTACTTATAATTTCAGCACTCGCAGACATTACCTTGCTGAAAACCACTTGTCATTTCCTTCTGCTCCTCGTTGTGTTCGACACTCTTACTTATCGAAAAGAGCTACAATTGATCCCCTATACTTTTGGGTCATCAAGGCTATTTTCTGGCACCATTGCCGGGGAGTGAATCGCCTTTGGTAAGTGGAATTTGGTAAGGAAACATTTATATACTGTGCTGAAATTTATTGTCACTTGTTACTATGGAAAACAATCCTTTGATGGGTTTATTCGGGGTATATTCACCTCTACCGGAACTACAATTAGCTACCCCTCAACCTACTGCACCTACTAAAAATATTGAATATGAAATTCCTTCGGGTATGATAGAACAACTGCTAGCTAATCCTTAGGCAGGAGATGGAACTGAACATCCTGATATGCACTTGATATATGTAGAACAAATTTGTGGATTGTTCAAGCTTGCAGGTTTACCTGAGGATGAAGTTATGAAAAAGGTTTTCCCTTTATCTTTGAAGGGAAAAGCATTGGCATGGTATAGGCTATGCGATGATATTGGTTCTTAGAATTGGAATCATTTGAAATTGGAGTTCCATCAAAAAATTTATCCTGTGCATCTAGTTCATCGTGATCGAAATTATATATATAATTTTTGGCCTCGTGAAGGAGAAATTATCGCTCTAGCTTGGGGGAGGCTAAAGTCAATGTTATATTCATGCCCCAATCATGATCTCTCAAGAGAAATTATTATCTAGAACTTTTATGCTCGACTTTCTCGTAATGATCAAACCATGCTTGATACCTCTTGTGCTGGTTCTTTTATGAAGAATACTATTGAATTCCGGTGGGATCTTTTGGAAAGAATTAAACACAACTCTAGAGATTGGGAACTCGACGAAGGTAAAGAGTCAGGTATTAAACTTAAGTATGATTGTGTTAAATCTTTTATGGATACCGATGCTTTTCAAAAGTTTAGCACTAAATATGGACTTGACTCTGAGATAGTAGCCTCCTTTTGTGAATCATTTGCTACTCATGTTGATCTCCCTAAGAGAAGTGGTTTAAATATCACCCACCTATTAAAGAAGAAATCAAAGAACCGGTACCAGTTAAAGAAGAAACTATACTTTATAATGTTGATCCAGTTGTTCCTTCTGCTTATATTGAGAAACCACCTTTCCCTGTTAGGATAAAGGAACATGCTAAAGTTTCAACTGTGGTCAACAAAAGCTATATTATAACACCTAAACCTGATGAACAAATTAAAGTAGAACCTAGTATTGCTATGGTTAAGATCTCTTGGAAGAAAATGTGGATGGGCATGTTATTTACTTCTGTGAAGAAGCTGCTAGAATTGCCAAACCTGATAAAAAGGATAAACATAGACCTGTTGTTGGCATGCCCGTTGTTCAGTTAAAATAGGAGATCACTGTTATCATGGTTTATGTGACATAGGTGCTAGTGTGAGTGCTATTCCTTACACCTTATATCAAGAAATTATGAATGAATAGCACCTGCAGAGATAGAAGACATAGATGTTACTATTAAACTTGCTAATAGAGACACTATATCACCAATTGGGACTGTTAGAGATGTTGAAGTCTTGTGTGGGAAAATAAAATACCCTACTGATTTCTTTTCTTGGTTCCCCACAAGATGACATTGACCCATTATTCTTTGTAAACCCTTCTGAACACCGTTAATGCTAGAATAGACTGTGAGAAACAAACAGTCAGTGTTAGTTTTGATGATGAGTCTCATGAGTTTAATTTTTCCAAGTTTAGTAGAATGCTTCATGAAAAATAATTGCCTAGTGAGGATGAAATAATTGGTATGGCTTCTATTGCTGTACCACCTACTAATCCTTTAGAACAATATCTGCTAGACCATGAAAATGATTTACTTATGCATGAAAGAAATGAAATAGATAAGATTTTCTTTGAACAATGTCCTCTGCTTAAACACAATTTGCCTATTGAAACTCTAGGAGGTCCTCCTCCACCTAAAGGTGATCCTGTGTTTGAATTAAAACAATTTCCTGACACTTTTAAATATGCTTATCTTGATGAAAAGAAGATATATCCTGTTATTATCAGTGCTAACCTCTCAGAACATGAAGAAGAAAGATTATTGAAAGTTCTAAGGAAGCACCGAGCTGCTATTGGATATACTCTTGATGATTTAAAGGGCATTAGTCCGACTCTATGTCAGCAAAAAAAATATGGAACCTGATGCTAAACCCGCTGTTGGTCACCAACGTCGCTTAAACCCGAAGATGAAAGAAGTGGTAAGAACGGAAATATTAGAACTTTTGGAAGCAGGTATAATCTATCCTATAGATGATAGTAAATGGGTGAGTCTTTTTCATTGTGTCCCGAAGAAAGGAGGTATAATTGTTGTTCCTAATGATAAGAATGCACTTATTCCACAAAGAATTCTTATAGGCTATAGAATGGTAATTGATTTTGGAAAATTAAACAAAGCAACTAGAAAAGATCATTACCCTCTACCTTTTATTGATCAAATTCTTGAAAGATTGTCTAAGCACACACATTTTTGCTTCCTTGATGGATATTCTGGTTTTTCACAAATACATGTTTCTCAACCTGATCAAGAAAAGACCACTTTTACTTGTCCCTTTGGAACCTATGCTTATAGACGTATGCCTTTCGGTTTATGTAATGCACCTGCTACTTTCAAATCTGTATGACTGCTATATTCTCTAAATTTTGTGAAAAGATTGTTGAGGTTTTCATGGATGACTTCTCAGTTTATGGGAAGTCTTTTGATGATTGTTTAAGCAATCTTGATCGAGTTTTGCAGATATGTGAACAAACAAATCTTGTCTTGAATTGGGAGAAGTGCCACTTTATGGTTAATGAAGGCATTGTCTTGGGTCATAAAATTTCTGAAAGAGGTATTGAAATGGACAAAGCTAAGGTTGATGCAATTGAGAAAATGCCATGTCCTAAAGATATAAAAGGTATTCGTAGTTTCTTAGGTCATGCTGGCTTCTATAGGAGATTTATCAAAGACTTCTCTAAAATTTCTAGGCCTCTTACGAATCTTTTGCAAAAGGATATTCCTTTTGTTTTTATGATGATTGTTTAGGAGCCTTTGAAACACTCAAGAAAGGTTTAATTTATGCACCTATTGTTCAACCACCTGATTGGAACTTGCGTTTTGAAAGTATGTGTGATACTAGTGATTATGTTGTTGATGATGTTCTAGGACAAAGAGTTGATAAGAAATTGGATGTTATTCATTATGCTAGTAAAACTCTAGACAGTGCTCAACGAAACTATGCTACTACTGAAAAAGAATTCTTAGCAGTGGTGTTTGCTTGTGATAAATTTAGACATTATATTGTTGATTCTGAAAGTGCGTTATATCGACTAGAGGGGGGGTGAATAGGCGATTTTTATGACAGTCTTCAAAACTTGGGAGTTATGAAGACAAACAGTGAAGATTATGCCTATTACTATGCAGCGGAAGTTAGATTACACAAGGCAAGCCATGGTCAAGTATTCAATATAGTGAAAGCACAGTGACACACAGCTTCAGTGTAATAAGGATCAGGTGGGAAGAAGTTATGAAGCCAAACAATCATACAGTCACGTTGTGAAGACAAAAGATAGAGCAAGCATGCAATGGCTTCACAATGAATAACAGTAAGTCAAAGGAAGTGAAGATGAAACCAGTGACACGTTGAAGACAATGATTTGTTGGACCAGTTCCAGTTGCTGTGACAACTGTACGTCTGGTTGGAGCGGCTAGGTATTTAAACCAAAGGACACACAGTCCCGGACACCCAGTCCTGAACACGCAGCTCAGGACACCCAGTCCTCACCGTTTTCTCCTTGAGCTAAGGTCACTTAGTCCTCGCCCAATCACTCTGCTAAGTCTTCAAGGTAGACTCCCAAACCTTCACAGACTTCGTTCACTGGCAATCCACAATGTCTCTTGGATGCTCTGAACGCGATGCCTAACCGTCTGGAGGATTCACAGTCCTCAAGTGTAATAAGTCTTCAGATCACACAGACAAGAAGACTTAGGTGATTCCCAATTTACTCTGGCTCTGGGTGGTTAGGGCTTTTCTCCTCGCTAGGAATTTTCTCTCAAAGGCTTCGAGGTGGGTTGCTCTCAAACGACAAAAGCCGTGCACCTTGAAATCTGAGCAGCCAACCGTTTATGGTTGTGGGGGTGGGCTATTTATAGCCACTTGGCAACCCGACCTGATTGTCCGAAATGACCCTGGGTCACTAAGGAACTGACACGTGTCTCAACGGTCAGATTTGAACTCTCATGGCAACTTTACTGGGCTACAAGCAAAGCTGACTTGTCCGGCTCTGGACAAGATTCGCTCTCATTGTCTTCACTCGAAGACATAGGTTTTTTGATTTAGGCATCACTTCAGTCATTCTGACTGGTTCTCCTGGACCCCACTTAACAGTACGGTGGTTCCTATGACTCAACAAGAATAAAAAGAACTACGAAGGATCTAAGTCTTCGAGTTCCATAGGCTTCATAACGTGTCTTCTGTTGTCATAGTCTTCAATGTGAATATCTTCATATACCACCTTTGTCTTCAATGTCTTCATACATTTTTAGGGGTCATCTCTGGTAGTAAAACCGAATCAATGAGGGACTTCTACCTGTGTTTTCCTGCAATTCTCACAAACACATTAGTCCCTCAACTAGGTTTGTCGTCAATACTCCAGAACCAACTAGGGGTGGCACTAGATGCACTTACAATCTCCCCCTTTTTGGTGATTGATGACAAACTAGTTGAAGTTTTCAACGGGGAATATAAAGTGTGAAGTCTGTAAAGGAATTGTCATCATAAGTTGCAAGTGCTCCCCCTGAAGATGTGCATATAAGTTAATTTGCTTTTGGAATGCAAATGCACATGGCAGGTTGTACTTGTGGAGATCAGCTTCAGCTTATGATGACAATCTACTATGCATGTGAAAGTATATGAAGATAATAACATGCATAATGGGAAATGGACGTCTGCAGAATGAGATGAGTGCGGAATTTATCGTCGCACATGCGGAATTTATCTTCGCAAAAGGAGTGGTAAACCAAGTAGCAGACGGCCATCGAGTTTTCGTGTTTACAGCTCAAAAGAACCAAATGAAGCAAAACAAGAGTTGCAAACACGAAGCAAGTATAACAAAACAAGGCACCCGCCCATATTGACCCGCTTGAAGACTATAAACATCATATGCTTCTCCCCCTTTTGTCAGGAATGACCAAAAAGGTTTGAAGACATAGAGTTTTCTACGCGTTCCCAGGCGCAGCAGGGTCGGTGGAGTTGTGTGGCGGTGCTGAGCTTTGAGGTGCTGAAGCGGGTGGTGGTGAAGTAGCATCATCATCTTCATCAATGATCCTCGCAGTGACGGTGGCAGCAGATGAGGAATACTCAGAGTCTTCAAGTGACAGTGTGTTGCGCATCACAGCCCTCCTAGGAGGTGTGGTGTCAAATTTGAAGCGCTCTGTGAAGCCATCCTCTTCAAGTTCAGCTTCAGTGCAGATCATTGAGAGCCCTTTCCACGTACGACGGCAAGTCTCATGCGTAACGAAGGCATTCTTGGTGGCCAGGTTTCGAAGACGATTGACATCCACCAAGAGGCTCTTCATCTGACGTTTCAGCCAGTCGTGATGCCTATCTTGCTTTTGGTGAAGGGCTACAAGAAGCTCTCGGTCACTGAGTGCATGAGCGCGCTTCTTGGGTCTTGGAGCGTTTGTGCTATCTGTGGCTTCAGTTGATGCTGGTGCACGTGTAGTGCCAGCCATAGGATAGACTCTTGAGATGGCTTCAACACCTTCGACATTCTGAGTGAAGCTCTGGTGTTCGGCATTCCGAAGACTTATTGGTTGCTTGGCAGGCTCAGGGTATATTGCTTCAGCAGAGGTGTCCACATCTGGCAAGAAGATCCGATGGTTGCGGGCTGAGGGCTGATATGAAGTTGCAGAGTGAATCTTGATCAGCCTCATAACCCAAGGAGCATAAAACTTCAAACCAAAGAGATCTGAGCCGGATGCTGCAAGTTGGCGTATAAAGAGATCCTATGCGTTGAAGCATTTGCCATGCAGAATACAGAAGATGAGAGTCTTCATTGCACCTTCAACCTTGGCATATGGAGAGTGCCCCTTAATGGGCCATAGAGTCCGCCTGACGATGTGATATATGGTTCTGGGCAGGTACTCTAAGTCTTCAACGAAGAACTCAATTGGATAGGGTGCATCATGAGGCAATGGCTTCATCATTGAGAGCATCTGACTCATATTTGGCTCAGGACGCTGAAATATGCTCTCAATTGCTTCAGCATGGGGTTGGCAGCCTTCTTCGAAGAATTCGCCAGGAGTGGGAAGGCCGGTAAGCTCAGTGATATCGAAAGCATTGGCTTCATGATGGACATTGCCGGTCATCCACTCCAGGACCCAAGTCTTTGGATCTCTGTTGTAGCCTTTGATATGCAGGGTGGCATAGAACTGGAGCAGAAGCTCTTCATTCCAGTGCTCTTCATCGGTGATAAACGGCAGCAGACCCACTTGCTTGAAGCAATCCAATGCGTCTTCCAGGCTAGGCAGGCCAGCAATAGCTTCAACCTCAAGGCGCTTGTGAGGAAAGATGCGGCCTTGGTTGTATAGGATGCATGAATAATAGCTGCGCTGTTGATAGCTCCAGAACCTATCTGATACAATCCGTTCCCTTGAATAAGGGTTCTTGGAGCTATTGAAAAACGTGTTGTCTGCCCTGAAGCTGTTGATGTTGAAGGAGCCAGGAGCTGATGCAGAACCTGGGAACCTTGGCAGTCGTGGGATCGGCTTCTGGACCTGGGGCCTATGCGCAACATGATAGTTGAATTGGGGACCGGCAGCAGACTCAGGCACAGAAGGTTCAGGAGCAGTAGCTTCAGTTTCTTCTGAAGCTGTTGTTGGGGAGGGCTCCACATTTGCTTCGGCGTTGTTTGTGGCAGCCTCAACATTTGCAGCCTCCACACGTGTAGTGGGAGGGACGAACTCAGGCACGTTCTCCTGGAGAACTGCTTCTTGTTGGTGCGGGGGAGTTGGAGCTTGTGGTACTTCTGCATGCTCTTCGGCTGATGCAGCCGGAATGTCGTCAGCAGCCTGAGCCCTTGGCTCTTTGCGAAGCCTACGAAATGTAGGCGACGCCGGTGGAGTTGCAGTGGGCTGGGGCTCATTATCTTCCTCCTGTGAGCGATCTGCCCACGATGCATCTTGTGTGATTGGCGTCAATGGACGACCAATGCTGATCAGTTCGCTTGTCTCAAGCCGAGGAAGGGCTGCATCACCTTGGACATTGTCTTGGAGACCAATGTCTTCAGCAGCATTGGGGTCGGCTGCTGGAATGTCTTCAGCGTGCGGAGCCTCTATGAAAGCAGGCTCATGCACTGTTAACTGACGATCTGCGTCAGGATAGCGGACGGAGAGGGGTTCAACTATCAAGGGCTCTGTGGGAGCAGCCCGAGATTTCTTGGTCTTGCGCTTCTTGATGGTGGGGTCAGAAGGAGAGGCTTCAGAGTGTTTCCTCTTCCTAGCTTCAGCCTCTGCAGTCCGTGTCTTCTTGAGCTCTGAGGGGGTTGATCGACTCTTTGGCTTCGAGCCAGTCGTTGCAGTGGGGAAGACAATCGGAGCAGTTTCTGACCTTGGTGCCTCTGGTTCAGGCACAGCAGGCTTCTTTTTCTTCTTCGCGGCCATCTTGGGGTCGATGCCTGGACGCCCAAGTGCCTTGCGCTTCTCGGCCTCATTGTAGGCCTGCACGCAGCGATCAGCCAGAGTCTTCATGCGCTCTCGCGAGCCTTGAGCTTCAGCACGCGTCTTCAGAAAGTTCTCTTTCAGTTTGTGCATCATGATCTTGAAGTTTTTCACTTCTTGCACGCTGAGCTTGGCCACGTGCTTCTTGAACTGAGCCTTTTCAAAATCAATTTTCTGCTTCAGTTCAACAATGCGCTGGGCTATTGCAAGTTCTGAAGCAATTGCGCCTTGAAAGGCGACGCTGAGTCCAACAGGCAGCTGCAGATCATCGAAGCTTATATCTGGTGTGTCAAACCATTCATCGATGAAGCTGTGGATGATGGCGACATCAAACAGAGGCAGATTGTTGAAGATTTCAGCCTCTTCCTTGCTCTTGATGAGCTGCTCAAGAGCGTCATCTCCAAGATCTTCATCGCTTGATAGATCAATGGTTTCGCAGCGCAGAATGGCAGCAGCTGTGAGCTCTTTGCCTGTGTGTTGCTGAGGCTTCTTGGCTTCTTGGGGCTTGGAGATGCGGGATACATCTTCAGACTGCACACTGACTTCAGGAGGTGCAGTTTTCAATGGCTTCGCCCTTGAGATTTTGGGAGAAGCGGCTGGTTTTGAAGCTTTTGGCTTCTTCTGCTTTGGCTTCGGCGCAGCAGGGGCGTCATCAGACTCAGTATCTGCTGGAGGGTCATTCACGGCAGTCCCTTGGACTAGGATGCGGGTGATGAGGCCTGCAAGATTGGCATACGGCCCGATGATATTGGGATCGGCGTCGCGTGTGCCATCTGCCCTTGGTTCAGAGGGACCAGGGTTGAAGTCTAATCCCAGCTTCTTCTTGTTTTGCTTTGCAGAGTTCTGAGCAAATTGGAAGTTGCGCTTGAACAGATTGTCATCGCGACACCAGAGAAGTGATGACGGATGTGCTTCAGCTGGCTGTGGTCCTCTCACCATGCATGGATAGAAGCCTTGAGCAATGGCTTCGTCTCTGGACCTGGGTATGAGATTTTTGTATAATACGTCTCCCCACGATCTCTTGATGGCGCACTTTTCGGCATATTCCTGAGTGACGAAGCGGTATTGAAACCATTGCTCTGCCCAATATCTTCGAATCCATTGGATTCGTGTCTTGCGCTGACCATAGCTTTCTTCAGGATCAGTTTTGTACATTTCTGCCAATTCATCAGGCAGATCTTTGGACGTTCCACCACGTCTCTGTCTGCCTCCCTTCCTTGCTGCTGTTTCTGAAGCCATGAATCTTAACTTGGAAGGCTTCAAGATGTTCAAAGTCTTCAATGGCTTCCTTTTGCTTGACCAACAAGAACTGGCTTCAAGAGAGTTGATGTGATGCTGCAAGTACTCACACTGGAACTGCTAGACGAAATGGGAGTTGAGGCCGAGCAGTTCGATCCTCCGTGCCCTAACTTGGCGACGGAAAACACCTACGGTGACGGCGGAGAGGACGATGTCCGCGGTCGGCGTGAGGACGGCGTTGGAGAGGTTGCGGCAGCGAAGCGCTTCGTCTCCGGCGTCGTCGAGTGCTAGCGGTGGCGCTAGGGTTCGTGCGAGGATGGAAGAAGGAGATAATGACTGCGGTAAGTGTGAATTTATAGACTCAGAGGCGGCACTGTGCTATTATGCAGGTGCCCCTGGCGGTTCGCATTTGAGGCACGCGTGGCCAGTTAGCGGAGGTTTGGGGTTTGTTCCACGTCCCACGCACGCCTAAATTGTCGGGCGGTCGTTCCTGCTTCTCCGGATCTTATGTGGAGGAATGAGCATTAAAAACGGACTTTTATGGTTGTTTTTATGTCTTCAGCTGACAAGGATGCAGAGAAGACATTCGACAGTTTCAATAGAATGCATACGACTTGGAGAGATAGAGTTTGAGGTAGAAAGCATGGAGAGGTTAGGGTCCGATCACATTCACTTAGTTCAAAAGATTCAAACAAGAAGACATAGCTATAAGTGAATGCTGTAGAGGACAGAACACCAGTACATATATGTATATCTATATAATCAACGCAGTGAAGATAATCATGAAGACATATTGAGATTGAAGCCAAACCAAATGTGAAGACATTGTGAGGTAACGCCATGAGTGAAACACTTCAAAATAGAACGTTTGGTGGTGGCGTTACCCACCGTATAGGAAGTATTAGACCCAGACACGGCGCACAATTATCGTGGCGCTCCGAAGTCAAATTCCACATTAATCTATTCACACTTAGAATGTATGTCTTCATTGATTGAAGATATACGTTACTTCGTGTGTTGCACATCTAAATCATCAATATGCATAAGTGTTAGGATGTGTGCTTGATCACAGGACATTTGAGGATTCCAAGATATTTAGCTCGCACCGTAACTTGCAAAACCTCTTCTCATCCAAGGGCTTGGTGAAGATATCTGCCAATTGCTCTTCAGTGTTGACGTGTATGATATCAATGTCTTCCTTCACAACATGATCTCTGAGAAAGTGATTGGAATTTCAATGTGCTTTGTCTTCGAGTGCTGAACTGGGTTGTTGGCAATCTTGATGGCGCTTTCGTTGTCGCAGTAAAGTGGCACTTGCTTCAGATGAATGCCATAATCCTTGAGTGTTTGCTTCATCCACAGAAGCTGAGCGCAGCAAGATCCAGCAGCAATGTATTCAGATTCAGCAGTGGAGAGAGATACACAGTTCTGCTTCTTTGAAGACCAACATACAAGTGATCGTCCCAGAAAATGACATGTGCCTGATGTAGACTTGCGATCAACTTTGTCACCAGCATAATCAGCATCCGAAAATCCAACCAAATCAAACTCTGAGCCCTTTGGATACCATAATCCTAGAGTTGGGGTGTGAGCCAAATATCGAAGAATTCGCTTCACAGCTAAGTGATGCGACTCCTTTGGTGCCGCTTGAAATCGAGCACACATGCAAACACTAAGCATGATATCTGGCCTAGATGCACATAAATAAAGCAAAGACCCAATCATGGAGCGGTATACCTTTTGACCGAACTCTTTACCATTGTCGTCAGGACCTAGATGATGTTTGGCTGGCATTGGTGTTGTGAAGCCTTTGCAGTCTTGCATACCAAACTTCTTCAGGCAATCTTTGAGATACTTCTCTTGAGATATGAAGATGCCATTGCGCTGTTGTCGGATTTGAAGACCAAGAAAGAACTTCAGCTCCCCCATCATGGACATCTGATATTGCTCTTGCATCATATATCCAAACTCTTCACTATACTTCTGATTGGTGCAGCCGAAGATAATATCATCCACATATATTTGGCACACAAACAGTTCACCATCGTATGTCTTCGTGAAAAGAGTGGGATCCAGGGAACCAGGTATGAAGCCTTTGCTCTTCAGAAAGTACTTGAGTGTATCATACCAGGCCCTAGGGGCTTGTTTGAGGCCATACAGTGCCTTGTTGAGCTTGTATACCATATCAGGATGTTTTGGATTTTCAAAGCCAGGTGGTTGTGCAACATACACTTCTTCTTCAATCTTGCCATTGAGAAAGGCACTTTTCACATCCATTTGATATAGAAGTATGTTATGATGATTTGCATAGGCCAGCAGTATGCGTATGGCTTCAAGCCTAGCCACAGGAGCAAATGTTTCATCGAAGTCAATGCCCTCCACTTGAGTATATCCTTGAGCAACGAGACGAGCTTTGTTTCTGACAACTTGACCATGCTCATCTTGCTTGTTGCGGTATATCCATTTGGTGCCTATTATGTTGTGCTTCCGTGGATCAGGACGCTGAACCAGTTCCCATACATTATTCAGCTCAAACTGTTGAAGCTCTTCTTGCATAGCTTGAATCCATTCAGGTTCCATGAAGGCTTCTTCAACTTTCTTTGGTTCTGATATTGAGACGAATGTGAAATGCCCACAGAAGTTTGCTAGCTGAGTTTCCCTTGAACGAGTGAGTGGACCAGGTGCATTGATGCTGTCAAGTATTTTGTCAATCTGTACTTCATTTGCAACACGAGGATGTATAGGGCGAAGACTTTGCTCTTGCTGATCTGCGTTGTTGTTTGGAGGAATGTCTTCATGCTGAGCATTGTCTTCATGTTGATCAGGTGCTGAGATGATGAGTTCTTCTTCAGGATGAGCTTCAGAAGGCATAATCTCTCCAGTTCCCATAAGCTTGATTGATTCACTAGCTGGGACTTCATCTAGCACATTTGGCAGTTGCTCTCTTTGTGAACCATTTGTTTCATCAAACCGTACATCCACTGTTTCGACCACTTTGTGATGGAAGAGATTGAAGACTCTGTAGGAGTGTGAATCCTTTCCATATCCAAGCATGAAGCCCTCATGTACTTTTGGTGCAAACTTTGAGGTGTGGTGTGGGTCCTTGATCCAGCATTTTGCACCAAATACTCTGAAGTAACTGACATTTGGCTTCTTGCCAGTTAGGAGTTCATAAGATGTCTTGTTCAGAAGCTTGTGAAGATAAACACGATTGATTGTATGGCATGCAGTATCAATGGCTTCAGTCCAGAATTTTCTTGGAGTCTTGTATTCATCTAGCATTGTTCTGGCCATCTCAATGAGTGTTCTGTTCTTGCGTTCGACGACGCCATTCTGCCGTGGCGTGTATGGAGCTGAGAATTCATGTGAGATGCCCAAGGTATCCAGATATGTATCAAGGCCAGTGTTCTTGAATTCAGTGCCATTGTCACTTCTGATGTGCTTTATCTTGGCGCCAAAATTGTTCATAGCTCGATTTGCGAAGCGTCTGAAGACATCCTGCACTTCAGTCTTGAAAAGGATTATGTGCACCCAAGTATATCTAGAATAATCATCAACAATGACGAAGCCATAGAGGCAAGCAGTAGTAGTAAAAGTTGAGTAGTGAGTGGGACCGAAAAGATCCATGTGGAGCAGTTCAAAGGGTTGTGTAGTAGTCATGATTGTCTTCGAAGGATGTTTTGCCCTTGTCATCTTCCCTGCTTCACAGGCACCGCATAAATGATCTTTCTTTAACTTGACGCCCTCGATGCCTATGATGTGCTTTTTCTTCGCAAGGGTGTGGAGGTTCCTCATGCCAGCATGCCCAAGCCTTCGATGCCAAAGCCAGCATTCTGAAGCTTTTGCAAGAAGACATACTGCAAGTTGTGGTCCTGCTGAGAAATCTACCACGTACAAATCACCTTTCTGATACCCTTCAAACACTAGAGATTTGTCAGATTCCATTAGCACCAGGCAACGATATTTTCCAAACATTACAATCAGATTCAAATCGCAAAGCATTGAGACAGACATTAAGTTGATGCCAAGGGATTCAACAAGCATGACTTTATCCATGTGTTGATCCTTTGAGATTGCAACTCTACCTAGACCCAATACCTTACTTTTACCAGTGTCAGCAAATGTGATGTGGCTCTTGTCGGATGGACGTAAAGTTGAGTCCATAAGAAGGCTTCTTCTGCCAGTCATATGATTTGTACACCCACTGTCAATAATCCATTCTGAAGACTTTGAAGTCGCTGGTGTCATACCCTACAGTGCAGTTAGGGGGATAGGCTTCACGAAGAGAATTGTGAAGCATAAACATTTGACGAACCAGTGGGTTATGAAAACTTAGATCCAGATTAGGACTAATAGGGAGAGTAGCATGCGATTCAGGAGCAAAGTACATAATGATGCCATTCGGGCATTTTATCTTGCGCCCTACAAGATTTTTAAGGTCCCCAGCAATAGCATCAGAAGATTTTGTTTTTCTGCTGGAGACCTTTCCCTGCAAAAGAGAGTTAAGCTTTCTTAACCACCCACATCTTCAAGGGTGGCTTAGAAGCAATAAGTCTAAGTGCAGCATCTGAGAACTTTGGCTTTGGAGCCCTAGCAAACAGTCTAGCAGGGGGACAATAGTAATCATAAGAATAGGCAAAATAGTTCTTATTCATATGAACATGGCGGTTTGATGAACCGTTCTCATTTTCATATGCCTGAGTATGGTTTCCCTGCAAAACATTTGCATTAGTGCGACTCTGGTGAGTCCTCTGTCTGTATGAAGCCTTTGGACCATATGAAGCCTTTGGTCTGAGGTTTGTCTTCTTCAAGTGAGGTGTCAAGAAGACATTCACAGGAAGATTTTCCAGACATGTTTTCGGAACCCAGATCTTCTTCAAAGGCAGTCCATTCCTGCAGTTAGTACCAATGTACCTGGCAAATACTTCACCATTCTGACTCTTAAACAGTTTGTAGTTTGCATCAAAGGATTCATCAATGATAATGGGGTTAGCACAAGTGAAGCCAGATAGATTGGATGGATCTGCTGAGGATTCCTTTGCAGCAACCCATGTGGTTTTGGGGTACTGCTCAGGTTTCCAGTAAGAGCCATCTGCATTAATTTTCCTCACGAACCCAACACCCTCTTTCCTAGGGTTTCGGTTCAGAATCTGCTTCTTAAGGACATCACATAGTGTCTGATGCCCTTTCAGACTTTTGTACATCCCTGTTTCAAGCAATGTCTTCAACCTAGCATTCTCATCAGCAATAGCAGTGGTATCCTCAGTAGAGGGGTTAGTTACCACGTCAACAGTTGAAGATATTGCAACGGCAGTAGCAGTGGAACATTCAGCAACAGAATTAGCATTATCACGCTCAATGCATTTAAGACATGGTGGTTCAAATCCTTCCTGAGCGGAACTGATCTGTTCGGCTCGAAGTGACTCATTTTCCTTTTGAAGATCTTCATGATCCGCTCTCAACTTCTCAAGATCTTGCTTCTTTTGAAGATAATCATAGGAAAGCTTTTCATGAGTAGTTGAGAGAGTCTCAAGACGATCTTCAAGTTCCTGATACTTAACGTGAAGATTTTTTATGTCTTCAATTAAGGATTCGGAACGAGTCATTTCAGCACCCAACAGATCATCGCTTCTGTCTAACAGTTTTTGAATATGTTCCATAGCTTTCTGTTGTTCAGTTGCAATTTTAGCAAGTGTTTTGTAGCTAGGTTTTGAATCACATTCAGAGTCATCGTCACTAGATGTTTCATAGCGAGTAGTGCGTGTGTTTACCTTGGCACCGCGTGCCATGAAGCATTAGGTAGGAGTGGAGTCGTTCTTGTCATTTGCGTCGGTGTCGGTGATGCAGTCATTGTCTTCAGTGTTGAAGATGGACTTGGCGATGTATGCTGTAGCCAGACTCGCAATGCCAGAATCAGACTCCTCCTCAGACTCCACCTCTGCCTCCTCAGATGCGGACTCCTCCTCTGAATCCATCTCCTTTCCAACAAACGCACGTGCCTTGCCAGATGAGCTCTTCTTGTGTGATGAAGACTTTGATGAAGATTTGGAAGAAGACTTTGAGTATTTCTTCTTCTTGTCGTCAGAATCATATTCCTTGCTCTTCTTCTTCCTTCTGTTCTCATTGTCCCACTGAGGACACTCAGAGATGAAGTGTCCAGTTTTCTTGCACTTGTGACATGTTTTCTTCTTGTAGTCATGAGCAGAAGCTTCATCATTCCTTGAGCTTGATCGTGAAGATTTTCTGAAGCCTTTCTTCTTGGTGAATTTTTGGAACTTCTTCACTAGCATTGCAAGTTCTCTTCCAATGTCTTCAGGATCATCAGAACTGCAGTCAGATTCTTCTTCAGATGAGGAGACAGCTTTTGCCTTCAAGGCGCGAGTTCGCCCATAGTTTGGACCATAGATATCTCTTTTCTCAGAAAGCTGAAACTCATGTGTGTTGAGCCTCTCAAGTATGTCAGATGGATCGAGTGTCTTGAAATCAGGACGTTCTTGAATCATCAGGGCCAGGATGTCAAACAAGCTATCAAGTGATCTCAGCAGCGTCTTGACGATTTCATGTTTGGTGATCTCAGTGGCGCCGAGGGCTTGAAGCTCGTTTGTGATGTCAGTGAGTCTGTCAAATGTGTGCTGGACATTCTCATTGTCATTTCGCTTGAAGCGGTTGAAGAGATTGCGAAGGACACTGATTCTTTGATCTCTCTGGGTTGAGATGCCTTCATTAACTTTGGAGAGCCAGTCCCAGACCAGTTTGGATGTCTTCAAGGCACTCACATGGCCATACTGTCCTTTGGTCAGATGACCACAGATGATGTTCTTGGCAGTAGAGTCCAGTTGAACAAATTTCTTGACATCAGCAGCAGTGACACCTTCTCCAGCCTTGGGAATGCCGTTCTCGATGACATACCATAGGTTGACGTCAATGGCTTCAAGATGCATGCGCATCTTATTCTTCCAGTAGGGATATTCAGTTCCATCAAAGACGGGGCACGCAGCGGAGACTTTGATTATCCCTGCAGTCGACATAGCTAAAACTCCAGGTGGTTAAACCGAATCACACAGAACAAGGGAGCACCTTGCTCTGATACCAATTGAAAGTGCGTTATATCGACTAGAGGGGGGGTGAATAGGCGATTTTTATGACAGTCTTCAAAACTTGGGAGTTATGAAGACAAACCGTGAATATTATGCCTATTACTATGCAGCGGAAGTTAGATTACACAAGGCAAGCCATGGTCAAGTATTCAATATAGTGAAAGCACAGTGACACACAGCTTCAGTGTAATAAGGATCAGGTGGGAAGAAGTTATGAAGCCAAACAACTCATACAGTCACGTTGTGAAGACAAAAGATAGAGCAAGCATGCAATGGCTTCACAATGAATAACAGTAAGTCAAAGGAAGTGAAGATGAAACCAGTGACACGTTGAAGACAATGATTTGTTGGACCAGTTCCAGTTGCTGTGACAACTGTACGTCTGGTTGGAGCGGCTAGGTATTTAAACCAAAGGACACACAGTCCCGGACACCCAGTCCTGAACACGCAGCTCAGGACACCCAGTCCTCACCGTTTTCTCCTTGAGCTAAGGTCACTTAGTCCTCGCCCAATCACTCTGCTAAGTCTTCAAGGTAGACTCCCAAACCTTCACAGACTTCGTTCACTGGCAATCCACAATGTCTCTTGGATGCTCTGAACGCGATGCCTAACCGTCTGGAGGATTCACAGTCCTCAAGTGTAATAAGTCTTCAGATCACACAGACAAGAAGACTTAGGTGATTCCCAATTTACTCTGGCTCTGGGTGGTTAGGGCTTTTCTCCTCGCTAGGAATTTTCTCTCAAAGGCTTCGAGGTGGGTTGCTCTCAAACGACAAAAGCCGTGCACTGAAATCTGAGCAGCCAACCGTTTATGGTTGTGGGGGTGGGCTATTTATAGCCACTTGGCAACCCGACCTGATTTGTCCGAAATGACCCTGGGTCACTAAGGAACTGACACGTGTCTCAACGGTCAGATTTTGAACTCTCATGGCAACTTTACTTGGGCTACAAGCAAAGCTGACTTGTCCGGCTCTGGACAAGATTCGCTCTCATTGTCTTCACTCGAAGACATAGGTTTTTTGATTTAGGCATCACTTCAGTCATTCTGACTGGTTCTCCTGGACCCCACTTAACAGTACGGTGGTTCCTATGACTCAACAAGAATAAAAAGAACTACGAAGGATCTAAGTCTTCGAGTTCCATAGGCTTCATAACGTGTCTTCTGTTGTCATAGTCTTCAATGTGAATATCTTCATATACCACCTTTGTCTTCAATGTCTTCATACATTTTTAGGGGTCATCTCTGGTAGTAAAACCGAATCAATGAGGGACTTCTACCTGTGTTTTCCTGCAATTCTCACAAACACATTAGTCCCTCAACTAGGTCAGATTCCAAAGTAATTGTTCACACTGATCATGCGGCTATTAAATATCTCATGGAAAAGAAAGATGCTAAACCTAGACTTATTTGATGGGTTCTCTTGTTACAAGAATTTGATTTACATATCATTGATACAAAAGGAGCCGAGAACCCCGTAGCTGATAATTTATCTAGGCTTGAAAATTTGCTTGATGACCCACTACCTATTGATGATAGTTTTCCTGATGAGCAGTTAGCTGCAATAAATGTTGCTCATAGTACTCCTTGGTATGCTGATTATGCTAATTACATTGTTGCTAAATATTTACCACCTAGCTTTACATACCAACAAAAGAAAAAAGTCTTCTATGATTTAAGACATTACTTTTGGGATGACCCACATCTTTATAAAGAAGGAGTAGATGTTATTATTAGACGTTGTGTACCTGAGTATGAACAGGGACAAATCCTATGGAAATGTCACTCCGAAGCTTATGGAGGACGTCATGCCGGAGATAGAACAGCCCACAAGGTATTGCAATCTGCATTTTATTAGCCTACTCTCTTCAAGGATGCCCGTAAGTTCATCTTATCTTGTGATGAATGTCAAAGAATAGGTAATATCGGTAAGCTCAAGAAATGCTTATGAACTATTCACTTGTTGTTGAACCATTTGATGTTTGGGGATTTGATTACATGGGACCTTTTCGTTCCTCTAATGGGTATACACATATTTTGGTTGCTGTTGATTATGTTACTAAATGGGTAGAAGCTATTCCAACCAGTAGTGTTGATCACAACACCTCTATTAAAATGCTTAAGGAAGTTATTTTCCCAAGGTTTGGAGTCCCTAGATATTTAATGACTGATGGTGGTTCACACTTTATTCATGGTGCTTTCCGTAAAATGCTTGCCAAGTATGATGTTAACCATAGAATTGCATCACCTTATCATCCTCAGTCTAGTGGTCAAGTTGAACTTAGCAATAGAGAAATAAAATTAATTTTGTAAAAGACTGTCAATAGGTTCGGGAAGAATTGGTCTAAGAAATTAGATGATGCACTTTGGGCTTATAGAACAACATATAAAAATCCTATGGGTATGTCTCCTTATAAAATGGTTTATGGAAAAGCTTGTCATTTGCCTCTTGAGTTAGAACATAAAGCATATTGGGCCATCAAAGAGCTCAACTATGATTTTTAACTTGCTGGTGAAAAGAGGTTATTTGATATTAGTTCTTTAGATGAATGGAGAACCCAAGCTTATGAAAATGCAAAATTATTCAAAGAAACAGTTAAAAGATGGCATGACAAAAGAATCCAAAAGTGTGAGTTTAAAGTCAGAGAATATGTTCTTTTGTACAACTCTTGTTTCATATTCTTTGCAGGAAAACTCCTCTAAAAATGGGAAGGCCCCTATGTTATCGAGGAGGTTTATCGGTCTGGAGCCATCAAAATAAATAATGTCGAAGGTACTAACCCGAAGGTTGTCAATGGGCAATGAATAAAACATTATATCTCAGGTACGCCCATTAATGTTGAAAGTAATATTATCCAAACTTTGACACGGGAAGAACACATAAAAGAGTCCTTCCGGAACACTCCAGAATCGTGAAAATAAGGAGGTACGTGATACGGTAAGTAAAGGGACTCTGAAAAATCCACAAAAATATTTTTGTCAGTTTTGGAATATTTAGAAAAATAGGAAAATAAGAAACTTCCAGGAAGCATATCCTGGTGGGCACACGACACCTTCCGGACCCCGTTTTTCTACAGTTTGCTTGTCCCCCAAGATAAAAAATCTATATATATATATATATTCCCCGAACTTGTTGATCACCGTATCGTGGAGAAATCCTTTGTTCTTTTTTCTTGTTATTTTCTGTGCAGTCCTGAAAATATGTCGTCCCAAGACTCCGACGGAGAGAGCTATGTCTCACATCTCATTGCTGACCCAAAGACCTATGGAGACCTATCTCCTTGTGGTCGAGCTATAGATGACGAGGAGGATGCTCACTTGATGAGGATCAATGATTCAAGATCTCAGGAGGAGGATGTTCCTCTACCTCAACCTGGGGATATGCACGTGGAGTTCAAGAAGTCAAGTCTCCCTAAGAGAGATAACCGGTCTAAAAACCAATCTATTCCTTTTCGTTTTCGGCAGAAAAGCAAGGGGATTTATGTGACACGATCTTGAAGCTGGAGCCGGAAGTCGATGATTTAAAGGAGGAAATTTCTCTCCTCAACTACAATATGAAAAAGTTGAAGGCACAATTTACATCACCACCATCATCTTCTTCACCACCAAATGAGAATTGAGTATTGGGTTGTTGGGTAACGCAGTAATTTCAAAAAAATTCCTATGCACACGCAAGATCATGGTGATGCATAGCAACGAGATGGGAGAGTGTTGTCCATGTACCCTCGTAGACTGTAAGCGGAAGCGTTATGACAACGCGTTGACGTAGTCGTACGTCTTCATGATCGACCGATCCTAGTACCGAAAGTACGGCACCTCCGCGATCTACACACGTTCGGCTCGGTGACGTCCCACAAACTCTCGATCCAGCTGAGTGTTGAGGGTGAGCTTCGTCAGCATGACGGCGTGATGACAGTGATGATGATGCTACCGGAACAGGGCTTCGCCTAAGCACCGCTACGATATGACCGAGGTGGATTATGGTGGAGGGGGGCACCGGACACGTCTAAGGGATCAATGATCAACTTGTGTGTCTATGGGGTGCCCCCTCCCCCGTATATAAACGAGTGGAGGAGGGGGGATGGCCGGCCCTCTATGGCGCACCCTGGAGGAGTCCTACTCCCTCCGGGATTAGGATTCCCCCCTTCCCTAGTTGGACTAGGTGAGAAGGAAGGGGGAGAGAGGGAGGAAGGAAAGGGGGGCGCCGCCCCCTTCCTAGTCCAATTCGGACCAGAGGGGGAGGGGGCGCGCGGCCTGCCCCGGCTACCTCTCTCTCTCCACTAAAGCCCATTAGGGCCCATATACTGTGAGAACCCAGAATTATCTTCCAGATCCTCCTGTGTTTGAGTGTCAACCCCAAGATCATTGTTGACAACATAGTGAAATGGTATCATTGCACAATACGTAAAAGTATTACAAGTAGTATATTTTTCACAAGACATACCTAGTGAAATGTCTCATGACATTTATTACAACGAGAAAATAGCAGAAAGTAAAATGCGTAGCGACTCCATCTTAGCCACAGGCAGTCGATGTAGTCCATGTGACCTCACTCCTACGGATCGCCATAGTAGTCGTAATCATCACCTTCGTCTTCATGGAACTCTGTTGTCAACAAAATTATTGCCATGAGTACATTACGTACTCAACATGCCTCCCTCGAAGAGGACCTAATAGCTACATGTGGCTTCAACGGAAGGCTGTATGGCTCATTTGCGTAAAGCTAATTTTGTTTAACAAACAAAGTAGTTGGATGAAAGCAGTTTTAGATGAAAACATGTTTTATCTCCAGAACAACTTTCATCAAGTGAGGATCCTCGATCAGCTCACGTCCTTCATAGGTTTAAATAATAGGGGCAAAGAGGGAATAAGCAAGACATGTCCTATATGTCAAGACAGATTCATGTGTTGTCCTTGACCGTTGACACGGCTATTCGAATAGTTTTACACTCTGCAGAGGTTGTACTTTACCCACACGACACAATCCCGACTTGTTGCCACTAGCCGTCGCTAGTGTAGTACACCATTTGGTATACTGGCAGGGAGATTGTGACGAGGTCTTTCATTAGACCAAACTTACTGTGCCAAGCCCACTAGGTTTCAACATGGAAGTAACCGCAGTTCACAGTCCGGGCCCCCCTTTTATGCCGAGGATACTCCTCGCAAGGCAGCTATCCCATCTGCGGTACGGCAATGACGACAATAAGAGTGAACTAACTAATTAACCAAGCCAGTGCCCATATAGCATGTGGTTGTACTATTATCACAATCTTCAAATACAAGACTTATTAGGACTCATGCGGCACGGACGACTGATTGCCCCCTTCAACTCGTGAAGGGCGGCCAATCGCTCCTTCAATCCTTGATTCAGCTGTCGCCCGCGCCAGTATTCAGATGGTAAGTTTCACCCAGAGTAGAAGAGGATAGAGAAGGTCAACAAGGGCCAACTGGCCTAGCTCAGTGATAAGTTTCAACTGTCAATGACTCAGAGGTCATTCAACAAAGCACCTATAGGGTGATAAGCATGGCTAAGCGTTTCTACTCCACCAGAATACTATAATTCTACTCAGGTGTCAAGTGAATGGGCGACAAGCGGATCAAGGTAATGTGTCAATCGACACGCTATCTACAAGAATGAAAATAGCATGCATATAGTAACCATAAAACACAATGCAATTTTGTAAAGCATAGGATAAGTATGATCAAAGAAGGAGGCATGCCTTCGTTGTTGAGTCCTTCTTCGGTAACCTGATTCTGTCCTTGTCCAACATCGTCGTCACTCCCTACTCGTCATAACGTTACCAAAGGAAAAACAATAAATACCAAAGCAATAGGAAATCCAAATAACATCGAAAACAAATTAAGAATGGATGGATAGCAAGATACTAATCAAGATGGAAATTCCAAAAGGAGATAACATGACTGGAAGGTAAGTAGAGGACTCGATGAATTGACAGGGTTTAGTTGATGATGGATAATCAAGGCTTGCCAACAATACTAACATTCTAATACAAACTATGGTACTAACCATTAGCAGTGCCTACTACACATCTCAGCTTACTATATAGGAAACTGTTACAAACAAACCAAATTGCATGAACATACATGGAATAATCCATCCGATGCATTTCAACTACTCAATCATAACATGACATGATATAATGGTCAATTGCAACCAAACATATACAACAACTATATAATCAAACAAAAGCAAGTATTCTATAAGACAAGTAAACCAACATTACAAACTATTCCAGTCAAGCAATGAAACATCATACAACAATATGAAATGAAATGATCTCAGTCTAGTCCTAAAATGTTATTAAAAGGAAATAGAATCAACTGCATCATATCAAACTAATTCATTTGTCAAAGAATTAACAAGAACTACACAACACATTGAACAAATGGATGCACATCTATCCTAGGCATGATATGATTAAGAGTAACAATCAACCGAGAATAAATATTTGCATGAATCCAAATACTTATAATGGTTAACAACAATCAAATACTAAACATAAATCATAAAAACTATTAGCAAGCATATCTATAAAAGAAGACAAACCAATACTAATTAAGGTATAAACTAATTAAACAACTTAATAATAGCACACATCTCACACAATACATGTGAGTATAGATTCACTAGATGTCTAAGCAAATAACACAAGCATGACACACACGAGTGATCATGATAAGATACTAAACTAGAATCTGGTCTTACTACTAAAGAACAACTAATACTCAAGTAACCACTAGCAATAAGATTACCACTTCATGCTTACATAATAGATCAAACTATGCACACTAAGCATATGAGGAAGATACAACTCAACTAACATGAAAGGCAAACTATCTTAAGCATGTGCTAAACTATCGCAACAAGACCCAACACTCCCGAGGCTATCATAAGACCAAAGTGATCATCCATAAGAATGCACAAGAGACTAAGTACTCAATTATAGCACATAGACAAAATAAGACATGAAAGATCACTTGCATGAGTGACAACTAGACATATAACAATGCTTCAACTAGACAAAGTAGACATGAAGAAGTCTAGGCATGCACCAATGTAATAGTGCGGTAGACTAGATATAATGCTAAGCATGGATGATCATGACACAAGATGCCAAACTATGCTATCAATAGAATACAACTTATAACTACGACATAACTTAGTTGATATCAACTAACATGACTATCCGGAATGGCATTAGCACACAACACTATCATGCTAGTTTTGACTTATAAGCAAAAGGGAAAAGCATACTAAGCAGGTACACATCTAGGTCATGGCATCAATCACATCAAGCAATGTGCTATACTAGCATGAATGACATGAAGGCATGTATTTCTACCTAGTACAACCTAGACTTGCTAATCCATAACTGGACAACCTAGGCATCATAGAACACACGGGTCATTACACACATGTTATGCAATCTATTTATACAATCCCAACAACATGGCATAGTATTGATCAAGCAAGAAGTTGCTCAATAAAAGAATGTACAAGATCAACAAACTACTATAATGTAAATCAAGGCTAACCATATGTGTAG
The DNA here is from genome assembly GCF_003073215.2 of Triticum urartu. Classification (NCBI taxonomy): domain Eukaryota; kingdom Viridiplantae; phylum Streptophyta; class Magnoliopsida; order Poales; family Poaceae; genus Triticum; species Triticum urartu. The sequence goes on along the minus strand of NW_024117330.1, from coordinate 43,846 downwards.
TCATACAATGCAAACTAGAAATGATATAGTACATGGTACGCATAAAAACAAACATGCATTCTATTGTAAGCAATTGTTAACACGACATGGTAATAAACTAATATAAATAAACACACATGATAATTAACAATATGCAATAAACTAGTTTTATTCCATCAGAATGATTCTATATAGCAATACAAATATGAATGACATAAAGCATCCACCCATGAAATCATGGATAACAAACATCTAGAAAGAAGAGGAACAACTTGGGAATTATATTCTACGCAACAAACTATAATGCACTCATTTCCAAACAGCAAGGCATTTTATTTGACATCTAGCATAAAGGAACTATGCAACAACACGTACAAACATCCATCATAGACATGACAATGATTTCAAACCAATAAAACAACACGTGACATGGATGGAAATGAATATGTGAACCATATCTAAGATATATCCATGCTTAGAAAAAAATTAAAATAATCAAGACATAAATTAATCCATGATTCAATGAACAAAGCAAAGCCTAGAATAGTCCTACGGAATTATAAGCATTGCGAACATTCAACAAAAAATTTATGAATGCATAAGATAGCGCTACATGCTACGCAAAAATATCACACGAGACAACATACAAGTATATAATAAATAAATAAAAAAATACTTATAATAAATCCATTCAATCGCATCTAACTCCTAGAATTTATGGAATAATTAGGAGCGACTCCTAGGCATATAACGAACATACAAATATCATATTAACATAAAAGTTCACCGATCAACTACTATGCGTGTTAATAAATTGCAAGAACTAATGTGAAACAAAAGTGTAACACACTACTACAATTAGGCATGCTTTATATACATGAAACCATAGAAAACTATATTAAAATCTATCGACATGTCTAACACAAGACAATAACAATACAAACAAAATATTATCTACTTGCGACAATAAAAACTATAATCGGTAAACAAATAAATCTATAAGTCATTTCTCACATGCAAAAATTATGAGACCAATAGGATGCACTCCTAGGCATATCTCAAACATATAAACAATGACATATCAATACAAAAATTAAACGATGAACAAACCCCATTCAATCTTGGGCAAGAACTACTTTAACCAAATTTACACTAAAAATCCTATTGATGAGACTAGCGATCTAACTCCGCCATGGGTATATTATCGGCATGAGGAACAAGTCATATATTGAACACAAGATCATCTGAGGAACTAAAAAAGTACGCCGACATGTCGATGCCATCCGTTCGTGCATCGACGCGAGCAACGGTATAGATAGGATGAATGATGATGTCTACATGATACAGTAGATGATGATGAGTACATGTGCAAAAGGAATTTGATAGAGGCTCACTGAGTTTGACAGAACGACGCGAAGAACTCGACGAACAATGTTGGTGGACATGCAAAATTGTTCGCGTCTGGTCGACGGAACGCGTTCTTTCTTCTCTGAATGGATTCGTGTTGTGGAGAGGAACCTTGTGGCGCAAGGGTGCTGATGGAGATGGTCTACGCCACCGGGAACGAGCGCCGGCATCCATGGAGCAACAGCAGTTCGGAGAGAGTTTTGGAGAGATTATGGAAGGGAGAAGGGAGGAGTTGATATGCGTCTGCAAGAGGAGCAAGGGGCACACATATATATACTCACGGATTTGAGAATGCTTGAGAAAATCAGGAGTGCTAGTGCCTGTACGTTTCAGCTTCGTGTGCTCATGTACCTTCAAGTGTGGGTGGAGCCGTGAGGAAGGAGAAGCACTTGGGTTGGCGTTGGAAGATGGAAGGTGGAGAGAAATAAGGAAGGAAAGAGGAATTAAAGGAGGATGCAGGAGTTTCCTATGTACATGTAGGCGGTTGTTTCTCTTCTATAGATTGAAACGTACAGAGGGAGCGAAGAGGAGGCGCTGGCTTCGCTGGGTATTGGCCCAATTTGGCTTTGGTCCATGTGGGAGAGAAAGAAGAAAGGAAAAGTTGGCTGTTGGCCCATTCGGGTGTGAGAAAAATATAGGTGGGCTTAACACAGGGAAGAGAGAGGAAAGACATACTGTACACGGGAATTTGGTACAAAGTTTGAGAGAGGGAAACAAATTGATTTTCCTAAGACGAAAATCTAGTAATGAAAAAGAAGCTCAAACAAAATATCACGAACTTAGAAATCAAAGAAAACACAAACTCGCATATTTAAATATGCTTAAGACCAAAATAAAACCCAACTAAAAGAAACAACAAAACTCAAATTTAATTTAAGTTGGTATTAGTTCAAATTAAATCCTCCGAATTATAAAAGTCCAATTTAAGCTTTGTTAACAAATAAAACAAATGAAATTTTCTCGCCCTGATTTTTGGAGAACTTTTTCTAAAACATTCCGAGAATCGGGATGTTACATATACTCCCCGGGGGGTTCCGGTAACCCCCCGGTACTCCAGTATATGTCTGAATTCACTCGGAACCCGATGTCCAAACATAGGCTTCCAATATATCGATCTTTATGTCTCGACCATTTCGAGACTCCTCGTCATGCCCGTGATCACATCCGGGACTCCGAACAACCTTCGGTTCATCAAAACACATAAACTCATAATACCGATCGTCACCGAACGTTAAGTGTGTGGACCCTATGGGTTCGAGAACTATGTAGACATGACTGAGACATGTCTCCGGTCAATAACCAATAGCGGAACCTGGATGTTTATATTGGCTCCCACATATTCTACAAAGATCTTTATTGGTCAAACCGCATAACGATATACGTTCTTCCCTTTGTCATCGGTATGTTACTTGCCCGAGATTCAATCGTCGGTATCTTAATTCCTAGTTCAATCTCGTTACCGGCAAGTCTCTTTACTCGTTCCGTAATGCATCATCCTGCAACTAACTCATTAGTCACATTGCTTGCAAGGCTTATATTGATGTGCATTACCGAGAGGGCCCAGAGATACCTCTCCGACAATCGGAGTGACAAATCCTAATCTCGATCTATGCCAACTCAACAAACACCATCAGAGACACCTGTAGAGCACCTTTATAATCACCCAGTTATGTTGTGACGTTTGGTAGCACACAAAGTGTTCCTCCGGTATTCGGGAGTTTCATGATCTCATAGTCATAGGAACATGTATAAGTTATGGAGAAAGCAATAGCAACAAACTAAACGATCATCGTGCTAAGCTAACGAATGGGTCAAGTCAATCACATCAGTCTCTAATGATGTGATCCCGTTAATCAAATGACAACTCATGTATATGGTTAGGAAACATAACCATCATTGATTCAACGAGCTAGTCAAGTAGAGGCAAACTAGTGACACTCTGTTTGTCTATATATTCACACATGTACTAAGTTTCCGGTTAATACAATTCTAGCATGAATAATAAACATTTATCATGATATAAGGAAATATGAATAACAACTTTATTATTGCCTCTAGGGCATATTTCCTTCAGTCTCCCACTTGTACTAGAGCCAATAATCTAGATTACATTGTAATGATTCTAACACCCATGGAGTCTTGGTGCTGATCATGTTTTGCTCGTGTGTGAGGCTTAGTCAACGGATCTGCAACATTCAGATCCGTATGTATCTTGGAAATCTCTGTCTCCCTCCTTGACTTGATCTCGGATGGAATTGAAGCATCTCTTGATGTTCTTGGTTCTCTTGTGAAATCTGGATTCCTTTGCCAAGGCAATTGCACCAGTATTGTCACAAAAGATTTTCATTGGACCCGATGCACTAGGTATGGCACCTAGATCGGATATGAACTCCTTCATCCAGACTCCTTCATTTGCTGCTTCCGAAGCAGCTATGTATTCCGCTTCACACGTAGATCCCGCCACGACGTTCTGCTTGGAACTGCACCAACCAACAGCTCCACCATTTAATAAAACATGTATCCGGTTTGTGACTTAGAGTCATCCAGATTAGTGGCAAAGCCTGCGTCGACGTAACCGTTTACAACGAGATCTTTGTCACCTCCATATACGAGAAACATATCATTAGTCCTTTTCAGGTATTTCAGGATGTTCTTGACCACTGTCCAGTGATCCCCTCCTGGATTACTTTGGTACCTCCCTTCTAGACTGATAGCAAGGCACACATCAGGTGTGGTACACAACATTGCATACATGATAGAGCCTATAGCTGAAGCATAGGGAACACCTTTCATTTTCTCTCTATCTTCTGCAGTGGTCGGGCATTGAGTCTGACTCAACTTCACACCTTGTAACACAGGCAAGAACCCTTTCTTTGCTTGATCCATTTTGAACTTCTTCAAAACTTTATCAAGGTATGTGCTTTGTGAAAGTCCAATTAAGCGTCTTAATCTATCTCTATAGATCTTGATGACCAATATATAAGCAGCTTCACCGAGGTCTTTCATTGAAAAATTCTTATTCAAGTATCCTTTTATGCTATTCAGAAATTCGGTATCATTTCCGATCAACAATATGTCATCTACATATAATATCAGAAATGCTATAGAGCTCCCACTCACTTTCTTGTAAATACAGGCTTCTCCAAAAGTCTGTATAAAACCATATGCTTTGATCACACTATCAAAGCGTATATTCCAACTCCGAGAGGCTTGCACTAGTCCATAAATGGATCGCTGGAGCTTGCACACCTTGTTAGCACCATTTGGATCGACAAAACCTTCTGGTTGCATCATATACAACTCTTCTTTAAGATATCCATTAAGGAATGCAGTTTTGACATCCATTTGCCAAATTTCATAATTATAAAATGCAGCAATTGCTAACATGATTCGGACGGACTTAAGCATCGCTACGGGTGAGAAGGTCTCATCGTAGTCAACTCCTTGAACTTATCGAAAACCTTTTGCAACAAGTCGAGCTTTGTAGACAGTAAAATTACCGTCAGCGTCAGTCTTCTTCTTGAAGATCCATTTATTCTCTATGGCCTGCCGATCATCGGGCAAGTCAACCAAAGTCCACACTTTGTTCTCATACATGGATCCCATCTCAGATTTCATGGCCTCAAGCCATTTTGCGGAATTGGGCTCATCATTGCTTCCTCATAGTTTGTAGGTTCGTCATGGTCAAGTAACATGACCTCCAGAACAAGATTACCATACCACTCTGGTGCGAATCTTACTCTGGTTGACCTACGAGGTTCGGTAGTAACTTGATCAGAAGTTTCATGATCATCATCATTAGCTTCCTCACTTACTGGTGTAGGAATCACTTGAACTGACTTCAGTGATGAACTACTTTCCAATAAGGGAGTAGGTACAATTACCTCATCAAGTTCTACTTTCCTCCCACTAACTTCTTTCGAGAGAAACTCCTTCTCTAGAAAGGATCCATTCTTAGCAACGAATATCTTGCCTTCGTATTTGTGATAGAAGGTGTACCCTACAGTCTCCTTTGGGTATCCTATGAAGACACATTTCTCTGATTTGGGTTCGAGCTTATCAGGTTGAAGCTTTTTCACATAAGCATCGCAGCCCCAAACTTTAAGAAACGACAACTTGGGTTTCTTGCCAAACCACAGTTCATAAGGTGTTGTCTCAACGGATTTAGATGGTGCCCTATTTAATGTGAATGCATCCATCTCTAAAGCATACCCCAAAATGATAGCGGTAAATTAGTAAGAGACATCATAGATCACACCATATCCAGTAACTATTATGACGTTCGGACACACCATTACGCTGTGGTGTTCCAGGTGGCGTGAGTTGCGAAACTATTCTGCATTGTTTCAAATGAAGTCCAAACTCATAACTCAAATATTCACCTTACGATGATTTTCCACTTCACTCTAAAATTCTTTGAACTTTTCAAATGTTTCAGACTTATGTTTCATTAACTAGATATACCCATATCTGCTCAAATTATCTGTGAAGGTGAGAAAATAACAATATCCGCCGCGAGCTTCAATGTTCATTGGACCACATACATCATTATGTATGATTTCCAATAACTCCATTGCTTGCTCCATTGTTCGGAGAACGGAGTTTTAGTCATCTTGCCCATGAGGCATGGTTCGCAAGTACCAAGTGATTCATAATCAAGTGATTCCAGAAGTCCATCAGAATGGAGTTTCTTCATGCGCTTTACACCAATATGACCTAAACGACAGTGCCACAAATAAGTTGCACTATCATTATCAACTCTGCATCTTTTGGCTTCAATACTATGAACATGTGTATCACTACTATCAAGATTTAGTAAAAATAGACCACTCATCAAGGGTGCATGACCATAAAAGATATTACTCATATAAATAGAACAACCATTATTCTTTGATTTAAATGAATAACCATCTCGCATCAAACAAGATCCAAATATAATATTCATGCTCAACGCTGGCACCAAATAACAATTATTTAGGTCTAAAACTAATCCTCAAGGTAGATGTAGAGGTAGCATGCCGACGGCGATCACATCGACTTTGGAACCATTTCCCACGCGCATTGTCACCTCGTCCTTAGCCAATCTTCGCTTAATCCGTAGCCCCTGTTTTGAATTGCAAATGTTAGCAACTGAACCAATATCAAATACCCAGGCACTACTGCGAGCATTAGTAAGGTACACATCAATAACATGTATATCAAATATACCTTGCACTTTGCCATCCTTCTTCTCCGCCAAATACTTGGGGCAGTTCCGCTTCCAGTGACCAGTCCCTTTGCAGTAGAAGCACTCAGTCTCAGGTTTAGATCCAGACTTGGGTTTCTTCACTTGAGCAGCAACTGGCTTGCTATTCTTCTTGAAGTTCCCCTTCTTCCCTTTCCCCTTTTTCTTGAAACTAGTGGTCTTGTTGACCATCAACACTTGATGCTCCTTCTTGATTTCTACCTCCCCGGCCTTTAGCATTATGAAGAGCTCGGGAATAGTCTTATCCACCCCTTGCATATTATAGTTCATCAAGAAGCTCTTGTAGCTTGGTAGCAGTGATTGAAGAACTCTGTCAATGTCACTATCATCGAGAAGATTAACTCCGAGCTGAGTCAAGTGGTTGTGGTACCCAGACATTCTGAGTATATGTTCACTGACAGAACTATTCTCCTCCATTTTGCAGCTATAGAACTTATTGGAGACTTCATATCTCTCAATCCGGTCATTTGCTTGAAATATTAACTTCAACCCCTGGAACATCTCATATGCTCCATGACGTTCAGAACGTCGTTGAAGTCCCGGTTCTAAGCCGTAAAGCATGGCACAATGAACTATCGAGTAGTCATCAGCTTTGCTCTGCTAGGTGTTCACAACATCTGGCGTTGCTCCCGCAGCGGGTTTGTCACCTAGCGGTGCTTCCAGGACATAATTCTTCTATGCAGCAATAAGGATAATCCTCAAGTTACGGACCCAGTCCGTGTAGTTGCTACCATCATCTTTCAACTTAGCTTTCTCTAGGAATGCATTAAAATTCAACGGAACAACAGCATGGGCCATCTATCTACAACAACATATACATGCAAAATACTATCAGGTACTAAGTTCATGATAAATTAAAGTTCAATTAATCAAATTACTTAAGAACTCCCACTTAGATAGACATCTCTCTAATCTTCTAAGTGATCACGTGATCCATATCAACTAAACCATGTCCGATCATCACATGAGATGGAGTAGTTTTCAATGGTGAACATCACTATGTTGATCATATCTACTATATGATTCACGCTCGACCTTTCGGTCTCAGTGTTCCGAGGCCATTTCTAGATATGCTAGGCTCGTCAAGTTTAACCCGAGTATTCTGCGTGTGCAAAACTGGCTTGCACCCATTGTATGTGAATGTAGAGCTTATCACACCCGATCATCACGTGGTGTCTCGGCACGATGAACTATAGCAACAGTGCGTACTCAGGGAGAACACTTGTACCTTGAAATTTAGTGAGAGATCATCTTATAATGCTACCGCCGAACTAAGCAAAATAAGATGCATAAAGGATAAACATCACACGCAATCAATATAAGTGGTATGATATGGCCATCATCATCTTGTGCCTTTGATCTCCATCTCCAAAGCACCGTCATGATCACCATCATCACCGGCTTGACACCTTGATCTTCATCGAAGCATTGTTGTCGTCTCGCCAACTATTGCTTCTACGACCATCGCTACCTCTTAGTGATAAAGTAAAGCAATTACATGGCGATTGCATTTCATACAATAAAGCGACAACCATATGGCTCCTGCCAGTTGCCGATAACTGTGTTACAAAACATGATAATCTCATACAATAAAATTTAGCATCATGTCTTGACCATATCACATCACAACATGCCCTACAAAAGTAAGTTAGACGTCATCTACTTTGTTGTTGCAAGTTTTACGTGGCTGCTACGGGCTGAGCAAGAACCGTTCTTACCTATGCATCAAAAACCACAACATGGTATAGCGATTGCTTTTTGATCTTCAGAAAGAACCCTATTCATTGAATCCGATTCAACTAAAGTTGGAGAAACTGACACCCACCAGCCACCTGTGTGCGAGGCACGTCGGTAGAACCAGTCTCGTGTAAGTGTAAACGTAATGTCGGTCTGGGCTGCTTCATCCAACAATACCGCCGAATCAAGAAACAACACTACAAAAAAAGACACATCTGTGACATTTTGGGCCGAACGAAATTTTTTTCTGTCATACATATGACACTTCTATGACGATAATTGTGACAAAACCCGGTATCATCATAGATGTGGTGGGCTCCTACTTCTATGACAAAAAATCATGACAAAAAATGGGCTTTTCGTCCTAGGCGGGCCGGAGACGCAGCTGCATGACATTCTTTGGGCTGTCCATGACGGAAAAAACCATGGTAGAAGCGAGGGCGAGGAAAATTTCGGGGAGTTTCCGGTTACGGTGGGAGGTCGAGGGCCGAGCGATGCGCGTTTCTCTCGTACACGTACGCGCGTGTGTGCGAGGAGTTGGCTCTAACTGAACCCGAGCGAGGCGTTGGGCTCTAACTAAACCCGAGCGATTGCACTGCAGGCTACGCGTTATTGAACCCGAGCGATCGATCCATGGCTGTTAACTGAACCCGATCGAGCGATTCCTTCGCTACTGCTGCTAACTGAAGCCGATCGATTGGATGAACAGTGAGCGTTGCGGGAGGGGGGGGGGTTGGATGAATAGTGAGCGGTGGCGTTGCCTCTGGTTGAACAGGACCCCGTGGAGTGGAGGGTTGGATGAACAGTAGACGGTGGAGGGGTGCCCGTGGAGGGGTGGTTGAACAGGACCCCGTGGTGTGGAGGGCTGGATGAACAGTAGACGGTGGAGGGGTGGTTGGATGAACAGTAGACGGTGGAGGGGTGGTTGAACAGTAGCCGGTGGAGTAGCGTGTGATGGAGGCTGGATGGACAGGAGCCCGTGGAGGCTGGAGGAGGTCGACGGTAACCCGTGGAGGCTGGAGGAGGTCGATGGTGGACATGATCAGTATCCCGTGGAGTCCCATTTTGCGGTAAGCCACACCCCTCCCGATGAACAGGACCCCTGTTTCGACCGTAGGAGGTCCGTTTCGTCCGTTTTGCGGTACGCCACACCCCTCCCGATCAACAGGACCCCCGTTTTGACCGTAGGAGGTCCGTTTCCTCCATTTTGTGGTACGCCACACCCCTCCCGATCAACAGGACCCCCGTTTTGACCATAGGAGGTCCATTTCCTCCGTTCTGCGGTACGCCAGGCCTCGTTTCCATCGCCTGTTCTGTCCAAGCCCTCCCGATGAACACGACCACGCATTCCGTTCCGAACCAGCCGGTTGGTTCCCACATGTTCCGTTGCCTCCCGATGAACACGACGCATTCCGTTACCTCCTGATGAACACGACGCATTCCGTTGCCTCCCCATGAACACGACACATTCCGTTGCCTCCCCATGAACAAGACGCATTCCGTTGCCTCCCCATGAACACGACGACGATGCTGTTTCTCTGTTCTGACCCAGCCATGTACACGAGCCCTGGCCGTACGTATGCGTGAGTAGGTGTTTGAGACCCTGCCCGTATGTACACATATGTGGCCGTATTTTCTTTCTTGCACCCTGGCCGCTGTACGTACGTGTACATGCTACGTGCTGCTACGTCTTGAGCTTGCGTTGGTTTTCCCCGAAGAGGAAGGGATGATGTAGTAGAGTAGCGTAAGTATTTCGCTCAGTTTTTGAGAACCAAGGTATCAATCCAGTAGGAGGCCACGCTCAAGTCCCTCGTACCTGCACAAAGCGATAGCTACTCGCAACCAACACGATTAGGGGTTGTCAATCCCTTCACGGTCACTTACGAGAGTGAGATCTGATAGATATAATATTTTTGGTATTTTTGGTATAAAGATGCAAAGTAAAAAGTAAAAGCAAAGTAAAAAAGCAAAGCAAGATTAAAGTGATGGAGATTGGTATGATGAGAATAGACCCGGGGGCCATAGGTTTCACTAGTGGCTTCTCTCAAGAGCATAAGTATTCTACGATGGGTGAACAAATTACTGTTGAGCAATTGACAGAACTGAGCATAGTTATGAGAATATTTAGGCATGATCATGTATATAGGCATCACGTCTGTGACAAGTAGATCGAAACGATTCTGCATCTACTACTATTACTCCACTCATCGACCGCTATCCAGCATGCATCTAGAGTATTAAGTTAAAAACAGAGTAACGCCTTAAGCAAGATGACATGATGTAGAGAGATAAATTCATGCAATATGAAATAAACCCCATCTTGTTATCCTCGATGGCAACGATGCAATACGTGCCTTGCTGCCCCTTCTGTCACTGGGTAAGGACACCGCAAGATCGAACCCAAAGCTAAGCACTTCTCCCATGGCAAGAACTACCAATCTAGTTGGCAAAACCAAACGGATAATTCGAAGAGACTTGCAAAGATAACCAATCATACATAAAAGAATTCAAAGAAGATTCAAATATTATTCATAGATAGACTTGATCATAAACCCACAATTCATCGGTCTCAACAAACACACCGCAAAAAGAAGATTACATCGAATAGATCTCCACAAGAGAGGGGGAGAACTTTGTATTGAGATTCAAAGAGAGAGAAGAAGCCATCTAGCTACTAACTATGGACCCGAAGGTCTGAGGTAAACTACTCACACTTCATCGGAGGGGCTAGGATGATGTAGAAGCCCTCCGTGATGACGACCCTCTTCCGGCAGAGCTCCAGAACATGCCCCAAGATGGGATCTCGTGGATACAGAAAGTTGCGGCGGTGGAATTAGGTTTTTGGCTCCTCTTCTGATCGTTTGGGGTACGTGTGTATATACAGGAGGAAGAAGTACGCCGGAGGAGCAACGAGGGGCCCACGAGGCAGGGGGCGCACCCTAGGGGGGCGCCCCCCACCCTCATGACCACCTCTTTTGTTCCTTGGAGCAGGGTCCAAGTCTCCTGGATCACGTTCGGTGAGAAAATCACGTTCCCGAAGATTTTATTCCGTTTGGACTCCGTTTGATATTCCGTTTCTTCAAAACACTGAAATAGGCAAAAAACAGCAATTCTAGGCTGGGCCTCCGGTTAATAGGTTAGTCCCAAAAATAATATAAAAGTGGAAAATAAAGCCCAATATAGTCCAAAACAGTAGATAATATAGCATGGAGCAATCAAAAATTATAGATACGTTGGAGACATATCAGGCATCGCCAAGCTTAATTCCTGCTCGTCCTCGAGTAGGTAAATGATAAAAAGAGAATTTTTGATGCGGAGTGCTACTTGGCATAATTTCAAAGCAAATCTTCTTAATTGTGGTATGAATATTCAGATTAGAAAGATTCAAGACAAAAGTTTATATTGACATTGAAATAATAATACTTCAAGCATACTAACAAAGCAATTATGTCTTCTTAAAATAACATGACCAAAGAAAGTTATCCCTACAAAATCATATAGTCTAGCTATGCTCCATCTTCACCACACAAAGTATTTAAATCATGCACAACCCCGATGACAAGCCAAGCAATTGTTTCATACTCTAACTTTTTCAAAACCTTTTCAATCTTCACGCAATACATGAGCGTGAGCCATGGATATAGCACTATAGGTGGAATAGAATGGTGGTTGTGGAGAAGACAAAAAGGAGGGGAAGATAGTCTCACATCGACTAGGCGTATCAATGGGCTATGGAGATGCCCATCAATAGATATCAATGTGAGTGAGTAGGGATATGCAATGAATCAAGAGTGACAAGTATGAAGAGATTATGAACGGTGGCTTTGCCACAAATACTATGTCAACTACATGATCATGCTAAGCAATATGACAATGATGAATGTGTCATGATGAACTAGATGGTGGAAAGTTGCATGGCAATATATCTCGGAATGGCTATGGAAATGCCATGATAGGTAGGTATGGTGGCTGTTTTGAGGAAGGTATATGGTGGGTTTATGGTACCGGCGAAAGTTGCGCGATACTAGAGAGGCTAGCAATGATGGAAGGGTGAGAGTGCGTATAATCCATGGACTCAACATTAGTCATAAAGAACTCATATACTTATTGCAAAAATCTAGAAGTTATCAAAGCAAAGTATTACGCGCATGCTCCTAGGGGGATAGATTGGTAGGAAAAGACCATCGCTCGTCCCCGACTGCCACTCATAAGGAAGAAAATCAATAAATAAATCATGCTCCGACTTCGTCACATAACGGTTCACCATACATGCATGCTACGGGAATCACAAACTTTAACACAAGTATTCTTTAAATTCACAACTACTCAACTAGCATGACTTTAATATTATCACCTCCATATCTCAAAACAATTATCATGCTTCAATCTTTTCTTAGTATTCAACACACTCAAAAGAAAGTTTCACAAATCTTGAATACCAAGCATATTATTATCAAATTACCATGCTATTAAGAGACTCTCAAAATAATTTAAGTGAAGCATGAGAGATCAATAGTTTCTTTAAAACAAATCCACCACCGTGCTCTAAAAGATCTAAGTGAAGCACATAGAGCAAAATTATAACGCTCAAAAGATATAAGTGAAGCACATAGAGCAAAACTACTTAGCTCAAAAGATATAAGTGAAGCACATAGAGTATTCTATCAAATTTTAATCCATGTATGGCTCTCTCAAATGGTGTGTACAGCAAAGATGATTGTGGAATACTAAGACACAAAGACACAAATAATACAAGACGCTCCAAGCAAAACACATATCATGTTGGTGAATAAAAATGTAGCTCCAAGTAAATTACCGATGGAAGTGGACGAAAGAGGGGATGCCTTCCGGGGCATCCCCAAGCTTTGACTTTTTTGTGTCCTTGGATTATATTGGGTGTTCCATGGGCATCCCCAAGCTTAGGCTCTTGCCACTCCTTGTTCCATGATCCATCAAAAGAATTCACCCAAAACTTGAAAACTTCACGACACAAAACTCAAAATAGAAAACTCGTGAGCTCCGTTAGCGAAAGAAAACAAAAGACCACTTCAAGGTACTGTAATGAACTCATTCTTTATTTATATTGGTGTTAAACCTATTGTATTTCAACTTCTCTATGGATTATAAACTATTTTACTAGCCATAGATTCATTAAAATAAGCAAACAACACACGAAAAACAGAATCTGTCAAAAACAGAACAGTCTGTAGTAATCTGTAGCTAGCGCAAGATCTGGAACCCCAAAAATTCTAAGATAAATTTCTGGACGTGAGTAATTTATCTGTTAATCATCTGAAAAAAGAATTAACTAAATAGCACTCTTAAAATAAAAATGACAGCAGTTCTCGTGAGCGCTAAAGTTTCTGTTTTTTTACAGCAAGTTCAACAAGACTTTCCCCAAGTCTTCCCAACGGTTCTACTTGGCACAAACACTAATTAAACACAAAAAACACAACCAAAACAGAGGCTAAATAATTTATTTATTACTAATCAGGAGCAAAAAGCAAGGAATAAAAATAAAATTGGGTTGCCTCCCAACAAGCGCTATCGTTTAACGCCCTAGCTAGGCATAAAAGCGAGGATAGATCTAAGTATTGCCATATTTGGTAGGCAATCCATAAGTGGCTCTCATGATAGTTTCATATGGTAATTTTATTTTCTTTCTTCCATGCCCTTTTTAATGGAAATTGAAATCTAATATTCCCTTCCTTCATATCAATAATCGCACCAACCGTTCTAAGGAAAGGTCTGCCAAGAATAATAGGGCAAGAATGATTGCAATCTATATCAAGAACAATGAAATCTATGGGCACATAATTCCTATTTGCAACAATAAGAACATCATTAATCCTTCCCATAGGTTTCTTAATAGTGGAATGCGCAAGATGCAAGTTTAGAGAGCAATCATCAAAATTATGGAAATCTAGTAAATCACACAAAGTCTTGGGAATAGTAGAGACACTAGCACCCAAATCACACAAAGCATAAAACTCATGATCTTTAATTTTAATTTTAATAGTTGGTTCCCACTCATCATAGAGTTTTCTAGGGATAGAAACTTTCAACTCAAGTTTTTCTTCATAAGATTGCATCAAGGCATCAACAATATGTTCGGTGAAGGCTTTATTTTGACTATAAGCATGTGGAGAATTTAGCACAGATTGCCACAAGGAAATACAATCAATTAAAGAGCAACTTTCATAATTAAATTCCTTGAAATCCAATATAGTGGGTTTAGCAACATCTAGATTTTTATTTCTTTCAATCCCAATTTCATCAATTTCATTATTAAGATCTAAATACTCCGAATTTTTAGAACGCCTTCTAGGAGAAGGAAGATCATATTCAGTTTCATCAAGATTCATATTGCAAAATAAAGATTTAATAGGGGACACATCAATAACTTTTAGATCTTCATCTTGATTTTCATAGGAATTGGAAGAACACGCTTTAATAAAGGCATCTTTGGAAGCACGCATCCTAGTGGTTCTTTCCTTGCACTCATCAATGGAAATTCTCATGGCTTTGAGAGACTCATTGATATCATGCTTAGGAGGAATAGATCTAAGCTTTAAAGAATCAACCTCAAGAGAAATTCTATCAACGTTTCTAGCCAAATCATCAACTTTAAGCAATTTCTCCTCAAGCAAAGCATTAAAATTCTTTTGTGAATTCATAAATTCTTTAACACTATTGTTAAATTCAGAGGGCATCTTATTATAATTTCCATAAGAGTTGTTGTAGGAATTCCCATAATTATTAGAAGGATTACTAGGATATGGCCTAGGATTAAAATTCCCTCTATAAGCGTTGTTACCAAAATTATTCCTACCAACAAAATTCACATCCATAGATTCATTGTTAATATCAATCAAAGTAGACAAAGGCATATCATTAGGATCAGAAGAAACACTCTTAGTAGCAAATAATTTCAAAAGTTCATCCATCTTTCCACTCAACACATTAATTTCTTCTATCGCATGCACTTTTTTATTAGAAGATCTTTCAGTATGCCATTGAGAATAATTAACCATAATATTATCTAGGAGTTTAGTGGTATCTCCTAAAGTGATTTCCATAAAAGTGCCTCCCGCGTCCGAATCTAAAAGATTTCTAGAAGCAAAATTCAATCCGGCATAAAATTGTTGTATAATCATCCACAAATTCAAACCATGAGTAGGGAAATTACGTATCATTAATTTCATTCTCTCCCAAGCTTGTGCAACATGTTCATGATCAAGTTGTTTAAAGTTCATAATATTGTTTCTAAGAGAGATGATCTTAGCAGAAGGAAAATACTTAGAGATAAAAGCATCTTTGCACTTGTTCCATGAATCAATACTATTCTTGGGCAAAGACGAAAACCAAGCTTTAGCACGATCTCTAAGCAAAAAAGGAAATAGCTTCAATTTAACGACATCATTATTGACATCTTTTTTCTTTTGTATATCACATAAATCAATGAAGCTATTCAGATGAGTAGCGACATCTTCACTAGGAAGGTCGGCGAATTGATCTTTCATAACAAGATTCAACAAAGAAGTATTAATTTCACAAGATTCAGCATCGGTAAGAGGAGCAATCGGAGTGCTAAGAAAGCTAATAAAATCATTGTTGTTGGTATTGGTAAAGTCACACAATTTAGTGTTATCTTGAGCCATCGTGACAAGCAAGCAATCCAACACACAAGCAAACAGAAGGGCAAAAAGAGGCAAATAGAGAAAGAGAGGGAGGATAGAGAGAGAGGGCGAATAAAACGGCAAGGGTGAAGTGGGGGAGAGGAAAACGAGAGGCAAATGGCAAATAATGTAATGCGGGAGATAAGGGTTTGTGATGGGTACTTGGTATGTTGACTTTTGCGTAGACCTCCCCGGCAACAGGCGCCAGAAATCCTTCTTGCTACCTCTTGAGCACTGCGTTGGTTTTCCCTTGAAGAGGAAAGGGTGATGCAGCAAAGTAGCGTAAGTATTTCCCTCAGTTTTTGAGAACCAAGGTATCAATCCAGTAGGAGGCCTACGCGCAAGTCCCTCGCACCTACACAAACAAATAAATCCTCGCAACCAACGCGATAAGGGGTTGTCAATCCCTACACGGTCACTTACGAGAGTGAGATCTGATAGATATGATAAGATAATATTTTTGGTATTTTTATGATATAGATTGAAAGTAAAGATTGCAAAATAAAATAGATTGGAAACTTGTATGATGGAAGATAGACCCGGGGGCCATAGGTTTCACTAGTGGCTTCTCTCAAGATAGCATAAGTATTTTACGGTGGGTGAACAAATTACTGTTGAGCAATTGACAGAATTGAGCAAAGTTATGAGAATATCTGAGAATATCTAGGCATGATCATGTATGTAGGCATCACGTCCGTGACAAGTAGATCGAAATGATTCTGCATCTACTACTATTACTCCACTCATCGACCGCTATCCAGCATGCATCTAGAGTATTAAGTTAAAAACAGAGTAACGCCTTAAGAAAGATGACATGATGTAGAGAGATAAATTCATGCAATATGAAATAAACCCCATCTTGTTATCCTCGATGGCAACGATGCAATACGTGCCTTGCTGCCCCTTCTGTCACAGGGTAAGGACACCGCAAGATCGAACCCAAAGCTAAGCACTTCTCCCATGGCAAGAACTACCAATCTAGATAACCAAACGGATAATTCGAAGATACTTGCAAAGATAACCAATCATACATAAAAGAATTCAGAGAAGATTCAAATATTGTTCATAGATAGACTTGATCATAAACCCACAATTCATCGGTCTCAACAAACACACCGCAAAAAGAAGATTACATCGAATAGATCTCCATAAGAGAGGGGGAGAACTTTGTATTGAGATTCAAAGAGAGAAGAAGCCATCTAGCTACTAACTATGGACCCGAAGGTCTGAGGTAAACTACCCACACTTCATCGGAGGGGCTAGGATTATGTAGAAGCCCTCCGTGATGACGACCCTCTTTCGGCGGAGCTCCGGAACAGGCCCCAAGATGGGATCTCGTGGATATAGAAAGTTGCGGCGGTGGAATTAGGTTTTTGGCTCCTCTTCTGATCTTTTGGGGGTACGTGTGTATATATAGGAGGAAGAAGTACGCCGGAGGAGCAACGAGGGGCCCATGAGGTAGGGGGCGCGCCCCCACCCTCGTGACCGTCTCTTTTGTTCCTTGGAGCAGGGTCCAAGTCTCCTGGATCACGTTCGGTGAGAAAATCACGTTCCCGAAGATTTTATTCCGTTTGGACTCCGTTTAATATTCCGTTTCTTTGAAACACTGAAATAGGCAAAAACAGCAATTCTGGGCTGGGCCTCCGGTTAATAGGTTAGTCCCAAAAATAATATAAAGGTGGAAAATAAAGCCCAATATAGTCCAAAACAGTAGATAACATAGCATGGAGCAATCAAAAATTATAGATACGTTGGAGACGTATCACGTGCGCGCCTCTACTATGACACGAGACGCCTCTAGAACGACACGTGCGCACCTCTACATCGACCAGTATGTACGTACACGTTCGCGACGAGAATGACAACGCTACGTACGCTTCAACCAGGTGGGTCCCGACTGTCAGGCACTTCCTTGCCTGCGAAGATGTAGCTGGTGGGTCCCAACAGTCAAGGGGGCGAATCGTTTTTTTTGCCCGGACGCACGTCCTTGCGTCTGAAGGTGTAGCTGCTGGGTCCCAGCAGTCAGGGGGGCGAATTGTTTTTTTGCCCGAACGCACTTCCTTGCGTGCGAAGGTGTAGCTGGTGGGTCCTAGCAGTCGGGGGGCGAATCGTTTTTTGAACGCACTTCCTTGCATGCGAAGATGTAGCTGGTGGGTCCCAGCAGTCAGGGGGCGAATCGTTTTTTTGGACGCACTTCCTTGCGTGCGAAGATGTAGCTCATGGGTCCCAGCAGTCAGGGGCGGATCATTTTTTCGCGAAATACGGTGGCCCGTTCGGTGGGTCCTCACTGCCAGGTGGAGGAATAATTATTTTGCGTGTAATAAGGAGGCACTTCCTTGCGGCTGCCGTGGACCCAGCTGTCAGCCTCTCCACGTACAGTCCATGTCCGATGGAAGTCGTTCCTTGACCACGTTGACCATGCCACGCCGAGAGCACCAGGGCGGTGGACGACGACGAGGCCTAGGAAGGGGACAACGCGGAGCCGGGGAAGACGCGGCAGTGGATGCACAAGCAGAGAGGAGTACGAGGGTTCACTGATTCGGCTGCGCTGCCGTCGCCGCAAAATAACAGGGGGTGTGGGTGAGTGGAGGGATGGCCTGGCCAGCGGTGGGAGGAGTAGGGGGCGGTGAGGCCTCTGCGGCAGCACAGCCGGCCATGGGAGGCAGGAACAGGCGGCACGACCAGCGCTGCTTTGGACGGCTGGAGCAAGAAGACCAGAGGTTGAAGAAGCACGACGGCCGTTGGATGGACATCATTCGGTCACTACAGCTAGAATCGTTTATATTGACTAAGTTGACAAAGCCCTTGGTACGTCAACTTAGTAGGCCCAGAGGTCAGCTTCCAAAACGGTGCGCCCCAGATGTCAGGGGGAGGAATCATTTTTTGGGCGGGTGAATCTAGAATATCCGAGATTGAAGAAGAAGCACGGCATCCGCTGGATGGACATCCAACGGCCACTGCTGCTAGAACCGTGTGTTGACTATAAGTTGACAAAGCCTTGCATACGCGTCAACTCTGTTTTTTTAGGGGACGCGTCAACTTAGTAAGGCCAGAAGTGTGTGGCAGAGAACTTATAGCCCATTTGAGATTTGTAAGAATGTGTAGCCCATTTTTGAATTCTAATGGAATTTACTACAGCCCATTTACAATTTGTTAAAAGTATAGCCCATTTCAACCAACCGTTCAAAACAGAATTCAATAAAATTTCCCACATTTTGATGGGATCCGAAATATTTTTATCCCGAAATTTCTAGTCAGATTAAATACAATTTCAATATAAATTTATATTACGTAAAAATCCAATGAAACATTACGCTCGCAACAATTAATGAAATTAAAATTTTCAATATCCAAAAATAGTATTTTATAAAGTAATCACGTGTTTGGTGCACTTTTTATAGTTACTGCCCAGTTTTTATAATTACATCCCATTATTATTTCTTAAAGCCCATTTTCTTGTTAAGCCTAATGCATCCCTCCTAGGAAAGATTTGCAGCCCAACGGGGCGGAGAATAACAATTTGACCTTGCCTGGGTATTCCTAAAAAAAGTATAGCTCGGCTAGCCATTTTCAGCTTGAAAAAATTTAATATCTAGGCTGGATATCTGGCCTGGGCTAGACGGGCCACAGCCCGCCCAGTTAATACCTGCAGCGATGTTTTCGTTGTTGTTCAGAGGAGAAAAATTAATATCTGGGCTAAACATCGAAAAACTCTGCAGTGCTCACACCTCAAAAACACAAATACTGCTCGAGCTGCTTGGTCCCAGCTGTCGGCCGCTTCTTGTGCAATTCTCTCGTTTATTGACTACTACATAGGTTGACTATGGTGTGGGACCGTGATGTCAGGAAACCAGGAGGAAGCAAAATAAATTATAGTTATATATATATAATAAGGGGGCACTTGCGTACGTGAGGCTATGGACCTGGTGGGTCCCCATTGTCATCCTCTCCAAGTAAAGTCATCTCCTCGCCTGCGTGCGCTTTTCGCCCGAAACAGTCATCGCCGCCCGCCCCGCTTCCCGGTGCAGGTGATTGCTCCGCCTTCAAACAACACAAGTGCCGTCCGTCCGTCCATCTGTCGCCCACATTAATGATACTCGGTTGCCGAGGCGGCTACTCCGGCGCCACATGTTTGCCCCTCCGCCCACCCACCATTGCTATATAAACTGTTGCGCCGGCCATAGCCGCAGTCATCCGCATCCGTTCCCTTTCTCATATCCACACCACAACTGCCCACCATGGCTTCCTCGCACTCCAGCGCTCTTCGGGACGGGCGGACGACGGACCACAAGGAGATGGCAGCCATTGCTGCCGACCGGCTAGCCGGCAGGCAGCCGGAGGACGACAACATCCCAATGGAGAACATGGTAGTCGACGATCCGGCGCCAACCCCCTCCTCCGTGCCATCCTCACCGGTGCATTGCACCATGACCATCGGCGAGGCCCGTGCCCAATATATGGACAGGGTGAGGCAAATGCGTGAGGAGCAGTTCAGGGAGGCGCAGGACAACGCCGCCTACGACCACCATCTCCTCCAGGAGCACCTACAGGCGGAGGAGCAGATCGCCGCAGAGCGGGCGGAGCAGGAGGCGCTGCTCGACTCGTACCGCTCCTTCCGCAAGGGCCGCCTCGAGCGCTGTCGGTACCGCATGTGGGTGGCGGATGCTGCGGCCGCCTACAAAGAGGCTAGCAAAGAGGGCGATGAAGCGGGTGAGGCGCTGTTTGGCGAGACCGAGGACAAGCCAGAGGACAATGCCGGCTCCGACGAGTCCCCGTTCGCTGGCGTCGACGAGGCCCTGCTCCGCCGAGGCCCCGCGGCGCCAACAACGAGGCAGAGGACACCGCCGGCTGTGCCGAGGCCCCGCCCCGCCAACAACGAGGCAGAGGACATCACCGGCTCAGCCGAGGCCCCACCCTGCCGGCAACGTGGGGAGGATTTCCACCGCTCCGCTGAGGCGCCGCCCGCCGGCAACGAGACAGAGGACATTGCCGGCTCCGCCGAGGCCCCGCCCCGCTGCCAACGAGGCCGCGCCACACAGAAAACGAGGAAGAGTAGAACATGGTAGGTCGCTGTCGCTCGGGTCCAAGTAAGGCCACCGCTGCTACCCTTCGGTTGACGCCAAGCTAGGCGGGTTGACCATTAACGGCCGGTTAGCTTCTTGGCAGCGATGTGGAGTCGGAGAGCTGCGCTGGAGAAGAACGCTGCTTCTACTTAATTGCTGGTGCAGTTGGTTGTCTGACACGTCGGCCCAACAGGCCACATGTCAGTTACGCAACTGCACCTGCAGTTAAGTCACTGAAGCTTCTGTTCGGCTCAGCGGGACACAGGTGGGTAGCTTTGGTTAATTAATTATACCTCCAGCGCACTCCTTTTTAGTTGAAGAATGTATGAAATGTAATGAAATCTGGCATGTTTATATGAAATCCAACCATGTATGAATGAATTTATTTCGATTAGTTCGAATTCCTGTATTAGTGGCATTGGATGAACATGCAAAACAATACATACTAGCATTATTCCCAGGGTGATCACCTCGTTTGCAGCAGTTTCACATGTACTCCCTCCGGTCCTTTCTAGTCTGCATACAAAGTTTTGTCTGCAGTCAAAGTATCTCTACTTTGACCAATCTTATACAAAAAAGTATGCACTTTCACAATGTGCGAAGTAAAAAGGAACAGAAGGAGTACAAAGAGTTTGAGCAGCTTTTTAGCGTTTCTGTACATTGCAATCAAACACACAGGCCTGGCAATTCATAGAGAACATTCAAAACAATCGATGATTATGCATCTCAGCGACTCACATGTCAGAGGCAATATTTACTTCACAACTAAAGAATAAAGAAAAAATTGATCGACGCTGCTGACAGCAAAGGGCGTCCCATTCGAAAATATCAAACGCATGTCTTGCTAAAATCAATGAGCAAAATTTGACAAGGTTGTCCCATTCCAAAATATCAAATGCCTACGATTGTGGAATGGCAGGGTTTGCCATCAGTTTGGACATTGACATGGCGCCTCGTGCTAAATAAACCAGCTGTTCTTTTTGTGCAGTTCCACCAAAATCAACCAAATTCGCTCGTAGCTTGTATGATTTCGCCCTTATATGTTGCAACGCGTTGAACTTATTGGCACCTCCTTTCTTGTGGTGGAAATGAATGATGTGATGTATTCATGAACATTTTGTGCAGTTCCCATTGAAATCAAGCTGAGCACCCTTGTTTGCACAAATACAAAAAAATGATTAGTATAAAGAAAAATGTACAATGAATTGACAGTTTCAACAGGCACATACATGGTCCATGTAGAGCAGACTTTTAGAAAAATGGAACACACCAGAAAGAATCCTAGAACAACATTGTACTCGCGCATCACAGCAAAAAAATGGAGATTTGTCAGTCCTTCTAAGCTGAAGTTAGTTTGGTCTTGTGGTGTGTAATGTAACCATCCTTCAACTGCTCCTTCTGATGAGAAGATAGACAGGGCTTCTTCATCCTGGCATAATCGGAACTAGTCACTTCACGTACTCCATATTCTTCTTCAAAGGAAGATGATCCTGTTGTGCAAAGACAAGAGGACTACTAAATGCTAGCATCCCTGTTTGCTCGAAAAAAGGAAAGGAAATATTTAAAACACACAGATGAAGCACTTCTCAAGGACAATACCACTTTTTCATGACAGTATCTAAACAGTAGCACAACACCAATAGAGATGACAAAGCTCAATCATATGGATGAAATCAGTGGGCGAGTACCAACCTTTGTCAGGAGGCTTATTGTGTAGAGCATACAGATGAAGCACTTCTCCGGAACCATCTGTTGCTATCTACGGTGGTGGCCATGCTTACTATATACTCCTCGATTAGTTTAATGTTTCCAACATCTTCTTGTGCAGTTCCACTAAAATATATGGTATCTTCAAAGAAGATCCCTGTTTGCACAAGTAGAGATAATTACATATTACATTAAGAGTGGCATCAAATCAGTGGCAAAACAATTGCTCGTTCCAGCCATAGCAATAAATTAAGATGCAAAACTATATCATTACTTGTGTCATCACAGTTCCAGTGCTTCATTACAGCACCGGGAGTTGATTTTTGTTTTTCTTCCGCTTGTTCTTCCCCTTCATCACTTGGTTCAATAACAGACAAGCTTCGCCTTCAATGTAAGATTTGGCATGTCAATTAGGGAGCACAAGTATAGTACTAAACTTAATTTTCTGATGAAAGTGGCAAAATACAGGCCAGCAGTTGTGAAATATCCTTATCTTACCTCAATGGGATATTACGGTGCACATACAGATTGGAAGTCTTGTCTCCATTTGTGCAGTTCACTAAAATCAAGCAACATTATCGTACAAGTAGCACAACATTATGAAAGCACACTCAGAATCATGTGAAAGAAGGCTAGTACTGACCTCTCATGATGCGGAATTCAAACAACTCACAAGAAGAAGATCTGAACCAAATTCGCCTTAACGGATAGGAAGTAAGATCTCCTCTTGTGCAGTTCCACAAGATCAAGCAGATCTGAACCAAATTCGCCTTAACGGATAGGAAGTAAGATCTCCTCTTGTGCAGTTCCACTAAGATCAAGCAATCAAGCAACGTTGTCAGTGTGACATTTTGGTTGAACTGCACAAAACACTCTTAAAACAAAAGTGTTTTGTGCAATGCAACAAAAGGTCACAATGGCAACGAGGTGAAGTAGATAACCCTGTTTACACAGAGGTGCAAAGGAAAAAAATTAGTGATCAATAACGGTGGATGACACAGAAGCCAACAAAAAGAAGCATCTACCTTATCTAAATGGGAAAGAAAGTAAGACTGTAGCATTTCTCAAACGGTGGCATTGATTAATATTAACATAGAGATTATATTAACAATAAAATTCGTTAAACATGTAATTTGCTTTTAACTGTGGCATTGCATCAATTTTCAGTGACATTATTAGAGGGTGTTTGTTTACAGGAACATTTTGGTGTAGGGACTAAAAAAACTCCGTGTCAGTCCCATCTAAACCAAACAGGAGGGACTTTTAGGGACTAAAAGTGGGCATTTGGGACTAAAGAAAGAAGACACCGAGGGAGTCTTTTTGGGACTTTTTCCAACAGTTGCCCCTGCCACGCATCGCACCTTGTCCCTATTAGTTCATTACTAGGGGTAACATGGTCTTTTAGCATGTCATTTAATAACCTCTAGTCCATGTTTAGTCCCTGGAACCAAGCAGGTAGGGACTAGGGAGTTTTTAACCAAACAGGGCCTTAGATTAACAACAGCTAATGAGTTGCACGGGACAGTGGATGCACCAGCACCATGTGCATCTAACGATGCACTGTGGTCATGCACAGTCTGTTGCAACAAAGAACAAACAACCAAGGAGCATATTTGTGTAGGTCCTAGTTTTGTTATCTTTAGACACATTTCCCTATGTGAGCGCAGCAAATCTAGTCCTGCTCAAACTCTACAGCCTTGTCCCTTCCTTTCCTTTTTGAACTAGTACTTTCGCCCCTTCCTTTCCTCTTTGAACCACGTCCTAGATTTATGCGATACAACTTTCCCCACTACTTTCCCCCATTCCTTTCCTCTTTGAACCACGTCCTAGATTCATGCTATACAACTTTCCCCCTTCATTTCCTCTTTGAACCACGTCCTAGATTCATGGTATACATGGAGCTAGAGCAATGCATGTGGAGTAAGTAAATTATACCTTAAGGTTCTTGGGGCGTGGTTCGGTGGGCGACAGGACGGCGGCGAAGAAGGGGTCGGAGGCCCTCCCGCGCCACCGCTGGGTGGAAAGTGAATAGCTGTGCTGGTAGTCCCTCGCCGACGGCGACAGCGTTAAGCCTCCTTCCCTTCCCGGCGGACGGATCCTGTCGGCTCTTTGAGCAGCACTGAGGGGAGAGAGAGGCCAACGAAGTCTTGTTTAGATCTGGAGAGGGCGAGAGAGTGTGAATAGAGCAACTACAAGTGCTGAGGCTCCAGTGGGAGAGGGCGAGAGAGTGTGAAGAGAGCAACTACAAGCGCTGAGGCTCCAGCGTGTATATACATACTGGAGAGAGAGTGTGAAGCATGCCCTAGAAAACATTTTGACCAGTCAAAGAATCCTCCTGGCACAAATTATGCTCAGTGTAGTTATCGAACCCGAGACCTCAAGTTTGATGAGCGAACAGGCTAACCAGCTACACAACCCTCCCGTTATGTTCAACGAGAGGGAAATAACCTTTTATACATTCTGCATTCGTGTGACAAGCATGTCCGTGTTTTTTTGTGTGTGGGAGTCATTGGGATTTCAATCATAATCGTGTCATGTGGCTTTGGTGGTAAGACTATCCACATTGGTGCAGAAATAATGCAGCCTTAGTCACCTTACCTCTCTCCACGTAGTACGTTGGGTCCCACCAGTCAGAGGGTGAAACAAACAAATTAATAAGAAAAATTAAAAGCGCCAGCGGTGTATCTTACCTCACACATCTCGCTACTACTCGGGAACACTGTCCAATTGATCCCTCTGTTCGCTCACGTACTATTTTAAGTGAATCCTTATTATAACATGCACACAAATTTTGGGAACTTGTATTCGACTTAAGTCAGTGTGCACCGTATCTCGTATACTTACTACTCCCTCCGTCTAGGTGTAATAAGTCACGTTAGAAGGTGCAACGGGACCAAGGTGCGTGCGTGTGTGCGTGTGTGTGTGTGTGTTTAACAACATGTGTGTATTAGAGAGAGCGACAGATCGACCTACTCCTACACAGAGATGTTGTGTAGTGTACGATTTTAGCCGCGAGAGTCGGTGCATCCTCTCATTTCCCCGTGTGTCCGGTAGGGACATGCGGACAACTTCCATGCCCGCTCCTGACCAGCCTGGCCCACCCAAAGCCCCTCCATCACCCGCGCGCGCTTCCCACCCGAAACAGGCAGCGCCGCATGAAAGAATCGGTGCCGAATTCATGCTCGGGTAGAGCGGACGCGACCTCTTACTGGCGCAAGAGTGATGGTTGTTTCGTCCGTCCAACTTACTACTGGGTCTATGTGATTTGACGGCTCATTGGTATTTATTGCTGAGGTGGTAGGACTGCTGGATGTCCCATGCTTTCGGCGAAAGGAGGTACTACTACTAGATTACAATTTTCTCCATTCTTACAGCGGAGGTGTGCAAGAGCAGTGAAAACACACAGGCTCAGTGATTACATGGCCCACCTCACACTATCACCGTGCGACACCTAACTCTTTACATAGTACTCCCTCTGTTCCTAAATATTACTAGATGAGTCCCCGCACGTTGCCGCGGAACAGCGATATATCTCTCTGCGCAAAATTATCGATTTCATAGAACTAAAAAAACTCTATAACTGCATGACAAATGTGGTAGCCAAACTAAATAAACTCCCATATCATTTAGATCATCCCACGCAAGGAAAAAAGATCAGCCAACTCCTACTGCATAATGGGATTATATTTTTCTTTTTGACATGTTAATGGGACTTAAAAGCTCACTTACATGCATGCTACCGGTGCATGCTTGCATGCAGACATGTTGATGTGATTTAAAACCCACTCACATGCATGTGCCACGGTATTTCTGCATGCTTGCATGTGGCTTAGTGCGGAGCCTCTCAACGTCTAGATCAGACGGCTATTATGGACTGATTTACTTCATCTAACAGCTACATCAATTTTGATGATGTGGCTCAAGGAGAGGATAGAGAATTACTAGTAGTGGGGGCTAGCTATTACTAGTAGATAAGTCTTTGTAGAGATTCCACTACATACGGAACAAAATGAATGAATCTACACTTAAAAAGCATCTATATACATCCGCATGTGGTTCATGGTGAAATCTCTACAAAGACTTATATTTAGGAATGGAGGAAGTACTAGTATAGTACGTACTATAATTTATCAGCGAGATAAATTTGTACAATTCTATGAAGCTTCCAGCTTCTGTTACATGTATCTTGCGTCCAAGGTTGCCCATTGCAACATTTCATCAAATACAAAGGAGACTAACATGCATGCTATTGCATCTCAATGATTGACAGATCATAGCAAATATGTACTCCCTCCGTTCCAAAATAAGTGTCTCAACTTTGTGCAAACTTTAGTACCAAGTTGTACTACTACGAAAGTTAACACTTATTTTGGAATAGAGGCAGCTAAAGAAAAAAACGATCCATGCAGTCCCTAGCCCTTGAACCGTGAACCCTGACCAGGCTTCAATTTGCTGGCAACATTCGAGCTTCCTAATAAATGAAGTTTGCAACCTTTTGACCATCAGATCATTTTGTGCAGTTTCACCAAAATCGAGATGAGCATCCCTGTGGCAAAGAAATTGAAGAAGCGTGATTAGAATAAGATTACTGGGACTAGTTGATGAGACATAAACTCATCACAAATACAGTACGTAGAAGCCAGTAGAGGTATGTGCGGGCAAAGAAGTAGAGAAATATCCACAGGGAGTGATGTGGGCAGCTGGAGCAGTGGTGCAAGCCGGCTGTAAAGGGAGTTGTACCTGAGGGACGTAGCTCAACCTTGAGGAGGGCGGTGGGAGGCGGCAACTGCCCACGTCGCGGCAGTGAGCAAGGGACGAAGGCAACCTCACCGGCTTTGTGAGAGAGAACGGCGGGGACCCCTGATCGGGACGTGCCGACAGTGGGTTTTCACCGTCGGCGACGGCCACCGCATCTACACTAAGCATCCACCCCTTCCCCAAGTGGACGTGATCCGCCGGGATGTTAGAGATGTGGCCACAGTCATTTTGTGCGAGAGAATGTGAAGAGAGCAACCCCAGCAAGCAACCGTGTAGGCTGGCCCGTCCTGACTATGTATATAGTGGAGCAGTTTCCTTTTCTCTCCATATGAACCTATCATACTGCGTACGTGCCACTGAAGAAAAAAAACTTTATTTATAAATGACGCGGCACCTACTACTCGTTCTCCTATAACCTTGCGCTTGGCATCTCCAAAATATTAACCTTGCGATTGGCTCTTCGCCTCTTCGGGAAGTCGAGCAATAATGGTAGTGCAGTTTATATCATTCTGGCTATATGAGACCGAATGAATTGCGGCACGTCCACCACGTGGGCGAGGGGCGAGAGGGAGTGCTACATACGGAGAAAAATGAGTGAATCTACACTCTAAAATACGTCCATATACATCAGTGTTTGGAGTATGTACTACTAGTTCATATTGAAATCTACTAAAGGACATATATATTCCAAACAATATGATATAATCTCTATAACCAAGGTAGTAGGGACGAGGAGTAAACGGAGGGAGTAGTAAATTTTTCTCCTCGTCCTACGAGCCACCGCGCAGATGGGCGAGGGAGCGGGCGTAAGGCGGAGCAAGCTTCACCTCATCCTGCGAGCCACCGCGCCCGTGGGCGGGGGAGACGGCGTACT
The DNA here is from genome assembly GCF_003073215.2 of Triticum urartu. Taxonomy (NCBI): domain Eukaryota; kingdom Viridiplantae; phylum Streptophyta; class Magnoliopsida; order Poales; family Poaceae; genus Triticum; species Triticum urartu. The sequence goes on along the minus strand of NW_024117330.1, from coordinate 15,397 downwards.
AAGCAAGCTTCTCCTCATTCTGTGCGTTGACAGGACACATCAAAAGTACTCCAATGTAAAGAGCCTTGCCTCTAAGATAGGCCCCACATGGTTTGCCTCTTTTTTTAACATAACACGTCAAGTCGCAATTTGTTTGTTCACCCGTGGTAGACGATCCTCCCTCCACCAAGTGGACAACCAATACACGTGCCAAATTACCACGTGGGCTGCCTTTTTCGTACAGAAATGAGCTCCACCGTGTACCCGCGCAGGTGTGGTTGGGAAAGAGACGGGAGTACGTGTGCCGTGCATGCACCTCTTCTCTTCGTGCACGTCCCCCACCTATGTGGGTGTGTGTGAGAGATACAAACCGCGTTCGTGAGTGTTTTTGTTTTGGGGTGGGGCTGGGGTGGGGGTTGATTTCGTGAATTATTTGTGGGAATATGTGTCAATGACATCTCAAACAAAATTTTGCATGCAATGTGTGTGAAATGGAGGCCTATCCATATCATACATAGAGGGTCGGGCAATCCACGAGAAGAGAGGGAGGGTTCATAGCTATCGATAGAGTCGAAGAGACGATCAAGTGGGTGGGTGCGAGATCAATGAAGAGAGCCATCGAAATTGTGTGTGTGTGCGCAAGTCAAAGATATAGGGCGACTGGCCTACCGGAATGTTAGAGGGCACATGTCAAGTTTGTGTGTGGTAGGGAGACATGACTAGAGCGCTCGATGTATTGGTGTGTGTGTGGGGGGAGGGGTAGGCAGAGGCCTAACTATAGAGGTAGAACGACTCGTATATGTGTTGAGAAGGAGAGACCCGGCTATGTCTTGGGGGAGATCGGTCGACATCCATACATAACTGAAGGACGGGAAATATGATGGGACAGAGAGAGAGAGAGGAGAGAGAGAGAGGGAGGGAGAGGGAGGAAGAGGGGTAGAGTGCTGGATGGGTGATGGAGTTGCTTCTCGAAGATGGTGGGAGAGGCCTACTAGATAAACTGAGGGTGGAACTGCAATGTTATCAATAAGAGTGGGGATGTGTTTCTGTGTGTGCCTGTGCGTGATAGATCTGTTGGGACGCATCCATGGATGATGAAGGGGAACTATGTGTTTGGTAAGAAAACCTAACTAGATCGGTAGATCAATTGTTGTTTGTCGGAGGAAGGGAGAGACACAGCTAATGAGGTAGATCGATTGACGTGTGGGGAAAAACGAGTTATAAGGACCTAGCTAGCTATATGTATAGCGAGAGATCGGTCGGTGTACGTCCAAGGCCCAGCGAGACGGATAGACAGAGAGAATGGAGCTAGGAGGTGGTGCGAGAGGCCCAACTACTAGCTAGATAGGGGGAGGAGTGTGCGGTTGTGAGATCGATGAAAAGAGGGGCGAGAGTTTACACGTGTGTCTGACCGTATGAGAGACACGAGGCAAGGACACATAAAGGAGGAGATTGAAGGTGTGTGTGTATGTTGTAGGCAGGCATTGTTGGAGAGGTTTATCGATCGGTGTGTGTCGGAAAGGATTTGTGGAGACTCTGGGAGAACGACCTAAAGAAAAAAATGAATGTGCCCGGTGGATAGAATGCCGAGGGAGGGGGAGGGCGAGGAGGGCGTGTGCATGCACGAGAGAAAGTTAGTGGTAGCTACAAAGGTTAGAGGATTGTGTGGGTGCAAGAGACTAACAAAGATCATAATTTGATATGAAAGCGGATTCATATATTTGAATAGGAGATCATAGTGTTTTAAACATTACATGCATGAATATAGCGGTGATACACGTGCTGTGCACATGTTATACCATAATGTGATAGTGCATGGCGTTTGCAACTCATAGCTAAATGTCGAACAATCTAAACCATACTATACATCAAACAATCTCACATTTTATTTGAATTTGTGATAATGTGTGGCGTTTGCAGCTTACAACTAAATATCGAACAATCTAAACAATACTATATATCGAACATTCTCACATTTTATTTGAATTTGTGGTAATGTGTGGTGTTTGCAACTCACATCTAAATACTTGTAGGCGTAGGGGGCGGGGCACCATACATAATGTGATAAACACATTATACATATGAGACATGGTTTAGATTATGAAGATCTAGCTAGAGCTAGAAATGTAATGTGATTTGAAATCAAAATAAAGTGGATTCAAAAATCTAGTTCGAGTTCATATAGTACACATAGTTCATATGTAACTCGAGACTAATCATGTGGTGTGCTGTGAAGATAATACACAAACGATGGTTTAACTTGACAATAATGATGATTGTAGATCTAATTAAAACAGAGAAACGAATTCAAATGCTTTGAATTCACAACAATCATTACTGTAGATCTTATTCAAATAGAGAAACGAATTCAAATTTAGTTCATATTGAAGCGGTAGTATATACGTTTGGAATGCACTAAAACGTTCATTTGAGTAGTAGGTTGCATGCATTATACACGTAGCGAAATATTTCAATTGAACATAACATGAATTCAAAGTTTTGAATGACATTTGTAGTGCGCATTGATTTGGTACAGTACACGTTAGGCTTGTCCAGAAATTTCAACCCGCGCCTTGTTAGCCCAAAATATTTAAGATATCTCTTTGTCTCGTTGTGCTTCGACAACTCCCTCCATCTCAACCCGCGCCTTGCTATTCCAAAATTACAACGCGCGCAAAAACGCCCACCTCCTGTGAAATCCCGACATGTGAAATGCCCGTGGTACCCCTGAACCGAAAGAACCGCCTCAAATCGGTGGGGGTACTTTCGTAACCTACCCCACATTTTGGACAAGCGCGTCTGTAAGCCATGGTTCCCCACTGCCATCCCATCCGCCCACCCATTCATGCACCGAGGCCGGGACAACCCGTGACGAAACCGCACACCCCGCTCCATCCGCCACCCAGCCGGAGCCTCTTCCCCGACGACGTCGTCCACAGCAACACCTCGACGTCCCTCATCCACCGTACCAGATGAGGATCCGTCGTCGATCTCATCGTCCCTCCGGTTCAGCCACCCCGTACTCCACCTCCAGGGCTCCCGACATTCCCCTCGTCTTTCGCGCCACCTCCATTCCCACACCGCCGTCTTCACCTGCACCACCGGAAGAGCATCATCATCATCGTTTCCTCGGATGAAGTTGCGGCCTAATCGGTGCCACCAAAGAGGTTGTACACTAATCGCCGCCGACGCTCGGTGCTGCCGAAGCTCGGTCCCGAGCCGACACGGCGCGGCTCCATCCACAGCGGCGTCGCCGGCCACTTCCTCCACGGCGTCGCTCCCTCGGCGGCGACGTCCACATCAGTAGGAGGTGCTGCTGCTTTAGCTCTCGCTCACGCTGCTGCTCTGCTCTTGCTCTCGGTCCCCTGCCTGGTCTGCTCTTGCTATTGCTCTTGCTCGCGCTGCTGCTCTCGCTCTTGCTCTTGCTTGTGATGCTGCTCTGATTTAGCTACACTTTAGTCGACTGAATCGACTTTTGGTTCAGTCAATTTTCAGGGGGTGGGGGCGGGCTCGCCGGGGTAAAGGAAGAACCATCCGCAGAGGGGAGGGGGCTCGCCGGAGAGGTACCCCACTATCTATCTTAGGGTTCAAGATGGGGGCGGTGGTCGCCGGCGGTGGCGGGGCGTTGGCGGGGCGGTGGTGTGGGGATCGCCGGAGAAAAATCTCAGCACGACGGGGGGGGCTAGAAGGATGGCCGAGGCGGCGGCAGACCGGCGGTGGGGAGTGTTTTCGGGGCAGGCGGGGCGGCGCACTGCCGGCCATGGGCAGCGGGGGGCTGCTGTTTGGCCGGTGGTGGCTGGCGGCTCAGGGGGGTGGAGGTTCAAGATGAACCGCAGGCCCTTGATTTCGTATCCAAGGGCTGCAAAATTGACTGACTAGAGATGAAAAAGTCAGTCGACCGACATGTAGCCTCACCTTGCTAGTGCGTTCAGTTTCGACAGCAAAATTCAGTTTCGACAGTTAAGTTCAGTTTCGACACTTAAGTTCAGTTTCGACAGTTAAGTTCAGTTTCGACAACTAAGTTCTGAGATGAGCGGCTGATGTATTTTACATCTAGCACTTTGTGGTTATGTATTTTACGTCATGTATTGGAGATGCTATTAGAATTCCACTCAGGTTAACGTTGTTCATTGTCTCTCTAATTCCACTCAGGTTAACGTTGTTCATTGTCTCTCTTGTCCTGCTTCAGCCTCGGCGTCGTACAACTCACCCGAGCTGCTCCAACGACGAAACCCTCCATCACAGCAGAGCAGTACCTCGGGCTCCATCTCCAGACGCCTAAGATCTTCTTCCCCTCCTCCAACAGCAAAGTCAGCTGGAGCATCATCACCGGCCAACCCAATCATGCCGAGATCGACATGGCTTCGCCAAAGAGGTTGTACACTTGTTGCATCTCTTTTTTACTCTACATGTTATATATATTGTCCACTGAGCACACGGATTTGTTCCTTTAGTGTCTCCTTGAAAGAAAAAACGTAGGAATTTTAATTTTCACTTGTCCTCCTTTTCAAATTCCTATTCATGAAGCACAAGACTAAGAGATAGTAGCATAATAGCATTATAACCGTACATTTTCTTGTGGTTTGACTTAATCTCACCGTGCTTATTTGCATCCTGTGATCTTCCAATTGTTGTGAATCAAACACCCAGATTGGCAGAAATCCTGTGTTTTTAAATTCTCTGTTTTGCACGTGCATTCCTATCCTATTCCGGTCTATTTCCTATCCCTGCATTGTTGCAATCCTCCAATTCAAATGAGCCCTTACAGAATTACTTCTCTTACATATAGTTGTCAAAGAAAACCTTGCGTGGTTTGTCCCGCTCCTGCTGCGCCGTCGTCCACCCCAGCTCAGCTCCTCCAACGACAGAAGGGTCCAGCACAGCAGGGATCCGGCCTCCAGACTGTCTTTCACCACCTCAGATCTTCTTCCCCGCCGCTGGCAGCCATGAAAACTGCATTACCATCATCAACCGAGCAGATGACCTCAAGGACTACACGGGTCCGCAAGAGAGGTCGCACTCTTTCGTGTCTGCTTACGTTATGCATCGCTTAATATTACATGCTACTTTATCGTCCTGTTCACCGATTAGACTCTGAGTCAGCTCCAAACTAATGGTCAAACTTGAGTTTTTAAATGGTTGTGGGGTACATATCGGGGCCGCTATCAATAGTATCTATCTACTATCTGGTTAATCTCCGGTGTCTACTATGAGTTTCATGTTGGGTGGGAAACAAACAGTAAAGAAGCCATTATCTGTATTTTTTAACTGAAGCCATTATCTGCCTGCTATTATTGGTTTTGGGTCTATCCACAGGTTGCTACCATCACTCTGGATTTCTGCATGCACTCCTTACATAATCTCACTATGTTTTATTCCTATGCATGATAGTTATTGTAAACAATGGAACTGAACATGTAGAGAAAAAGAGACGAGCCTTGCATGGCAATAAAATTTCATGCAGACGTCGCTCCATGGTAGGCGCAAAGGCAGCCCCCCTCCTCGCATTTCAGATTGTAATCGAGAGGAAGATATCTGTTCTGAGGGGGATTCAGCAGGAGAAGACAACTCCTATTTACCCCCTGAGGTCTTCGCTCTAACTTAGCATGCTGATGTTGGTTATATCATGCATATGGTGTCTTGCATTGCTTACTTTATACATCAAATATGTCATCTGCTTAGTTTAGACATCCTTTGTGCGAATGCCATCTATTTAGTTTATTCATCGTTTATGTGAATTATGCAACGCCATCTTGTTTAGCCAGGCATCATATATGTGAATTTTGCAATGCCATCCTGCTTAGCTAGTCATCTTATATGTAAATTATATCAGGCCATCCTTTTTTTTCATTACATATTACATTTGTCAACAATGTTAGTACATTCAACTGCTCTTCGTGTGCATCAGCCATTTGACACGGTGATGGCAAATTCTGGAGTGAAAACAAGGTCTTCAGAGCAGACTATGCTATCTGACGAAGCGCATATCTCGCTGGTTACGGATAGCTCCTTAGAGGAGGATTCAGAGACAGATGACCAGTCCTATCCCCCCCGAGGTGTATGCTCTAACTTGGCAGGGTTATGTTGCTCATATCGTGCGTATGGTGTCTCGCATTGCTATGTCATTTGATTAGTTTAGACATGCTTTGTGTGAATGCCACCTGTTCAGTGTCTAATTACCATATATGTGAATTATGCATTGCCATCTTGTTGCAAGACATTATATATGTGAATTATACAATGCTATCTTGTTGCAAAGGCATTATATATGTGAATTATGCAATGCCATGCTGTTTAGCCAATCATCATGTATGTGAATTATATCATGCTATCATTTTTTGTATTACGTGTTCCATTTGTCGACAACGTTTGTATATTCAACTACTCTTCCTGTGCATCAGCCATTTGAAGCGGTGATGGAAGTATCTGGAGTGAAAACAAGGTATTCAGAGCAGACAATGCTACCTGCTGAAGCAGACATCTTGCTGGTTACAGAGAGCTCCTCAGAGGAGGATTCAGAGACTGATGACCAGTCCTATTTCCCCCCCGAGGTCTATGCTCAAACTTGGCAGGGTTATATTACCCATGTCATGCATGTTGTCTTGCATTGCTTAGTTTTTACATCATATATGGATTGCCATCTGCTTACTTGCTTACTATATAAATCATATATTTGAATTATATCATGCCATCATGTTTACATAGTACATACACATCATCTATCTGAATTATGGCATGGCAACCCATTTAATAAAGACATCATATAGTTATATCATCTCATCCTGTTTAGTGTTTACGGTCATCATATTTTGAATTATGGCATTCTATCCGTGAATGTATGTGAATTATGGCATGCCAACCTATTTAATAAACACATTATATAGTTATGTCATGTCATCCTGTTTACATAGTCTCATATTTTGAACTATGTCTTTCCATCTTTTTTAGTTAGCCATCATAATGTGAAATTGTGTCATGCTATCCTGTTTAGTTAGCCATCATATATGTGAAATTGTGTCATGCTATCCTGTTTGGTTAGACAACATAAATATGAATTATTTCATGCCCTCTTTTATTCCCCACTATCCATTGCACCTGTCTATCATACAATGTCTATACTTTCATTTACTTTTCTTGTTTATCAGCCATTTGAATTTGAGAGCGTGATGGCAGTATCTAAGGGAGTAACAACACGGTCTTTAGAAAAGATAGTGCTACCAGTTGATGTAGATAGAACCACGGTTGTACTTGCCCAAGGACCAGATCCACCACACATAACCCAGACTCTCGCAGATTGTACCCCTACCCAGTTGGACAGAGAACCAGCTACACCCCTTCTAACCCCAACCCCGGCAGATAGTAACCCAATTCCAGTTGACACAGCACCGTCTCCACCATAGAGCACCCAAACACGAGCAGTTAGTAAGGGAATTGCAGTGCCCAAAGCACAAGGACCACCACTCCAAATCCCAACTCAACGCTTAAAGGAGAAGAAGATTTGTTCTCAGGTCAGGTTCTGTAGCTATGGTTCATACTCCTTTGCTCTTGCATTACTGTATTTACTCATACCAACTATTTTCAAATTTGAAGGATGGAATTGAAACTCCAATGGCGCAACAGGTATGTTTTAAACCTGTTTCTTTAACTGGTTTGCTGTTGTAACCTGCTCTATGTTGATTTCAGTTTCAATTGAATAAACAGTTATGTTCTCATGTCATGCACATTACAAATGTTTTTATTGCTCTATAGTTACCCACACTTATATTTTGTCTATTCTGCTTTGTCTTGAACAAATATTATTTGAACTGTGTCTCTATCTTGATTTGGCAACAAAAACTAGAATGATATAGACCATAAAGTGACCATGGTACATAGATATATGTTTGTTTCATGTTGTTATCCTGTCCACTTTACTACTGAACTCATTTACCAAAATGAGTTTCATATACAACAAACATGGTAAACATGTGATGTGTCTGCTTGTTTCTCTTTTAGAATGCGGACAAAATATTGGAGAACAGTACCGCGTTATCCAATGGTAAAGGAAGTAATGCAGATAAGGTTCAAGAGAGTGAGACATCCCTGTTGGTCTCCAAGAAAGCTGATAAAAACTATCTTGACGACAGTGAGGGAACCCAAAAGTCCTGTCTTGATGTAGTGTTCAAGTTACTGGCCACTACTGCTAGCACAAGCTCTTCAAACTCGCTGCCTGAATCAGTTCACCTTCTTGAGTCTCAACTTCAAGTTGAAAGACATCGATCAGATGTGCTGCGACAGGAAGCTGAAGGACTGAGGAAGTCCCTGCAGAATTCAGATGCATATTTTCTGGTGCAACAGCAAGCGCTGGAGGATTTAAGCGCCAAACAAGAGAAAGTTAATAAGCTTTCTAAGCATCTTGCCAGCATTATGGGTACCCAGGATATTGTTTCTTGAGATCTTCTGAAGTGGTTTCAGTTCTGGATTTGTTTTGCTGCGGTGTTTATTTGCGTTGGTCGCCAACTTTGACAACCAGTGTATATGATATGCTACTTTGTTCCCTATATTTGCATTGGTGGCGAACTTTGATGCCCAGTGGATGTAATATGTGTAATAGCCGTGATAGCCTAGCGTTAGTTGCTTGCTTATTTATTTCCTTGTTGTCTTGTTTATTTGTTTGCTTGTAGTCATTGCAGTTCTTTTTCCACGGTTAGCTAGTGGCTGCAATAACCTATTTTTTAAAACTAGGCCACAATAACCATGGGCTAATATTTACTATAGTTACACTGTGCGTCCTACTGGCCGTAGAAACAGTGGGCCTTCTACGGGGCGTAGAAACAATGGGCCTTCTATGGGTCGTAGAAACAATGGGCCTTCTGCGGGCCGTATCATCAATGGGCCTTATACGGGCCGTATGATCGATTGGCCAAACATGGGCCAAACAGACCGCATTTTGGCCGTAAACGGGCTAGAGTTGGAATCGTTCGTTCATGGGCCGACCATAATGGGCCATCGTTAATAGGCCGTATTTGATGATGCTATGAAAACGGCCAAACGTATTAACGGACCACAAACGGGCCGACTGTAACCATGGGATGAATTTGGCCCACAAGCAGAAACTGACAGTAACGGGCCGTAAGTAAACGAATGCTGGAAATGAGACCAAGAATAAATGGGCTCTGAGAAGGCCAAAAGATAACATGGGATGGAAACGACCCGATGGAATAACGGGCCGTTAATGGGTATAAAGTGATACACTGTTCATTACGGGCCAGTTTCACCACGGGCCGTTAATGGGTGTAAAGTGATACACTGTTCATTATGGGCTAGTTTCACCACGGGCTGTTAATAGGCCAAGAGTTACATAGGGCCTCATATGGGCCGAAAGACGTCATGGCCATACATGCGCCAGAAGTGAAAACGGGCTGGAATCATATTGGATGGACCAGATGATGCTACTGGGCCTAATTCGGATAGGGCGTAACGGGCCTTGGGTTAGCGGGCTGTAAATGGGCTAAATGCGAACAGGCCGTTAACAGGCTTTCCATGGGCCGGCCCGCCACCTTTTGACCAAGTCAAACGGGCCGGCCTTTTCACAGGAATGGGCCTCTGTTGGGCCGTGCCATGTGTCGATGTATCATAGGCGCCTTCCGTCCAATGAGTGGATGAAATCTGTCCCAACGATGAGCCGACACGTGTTTCCTCCAGCCAATGATGGTTTTACACGTGGAAAATCCCCATTCGGCGGGGCTGTTAATGGGTTATCGGATCCAAAACCCGACCCGATAGCTTAACAGCGTTCCGTTACGGTGGACGCCACGTGTCGGTCACCCTTAACGAAAGCACTTCTGTGACGCGCGATTTATCGTCATGGAAGTGGACACTTCTGTGATGATAATTTTGGTAATGTCATGGAACACTTCTATGACAGCACATGTATGACTATCTTGATTCTATCATAAAATCGTCATGGATGTACATGCATGACAAAAAACGCGACCTACTGTGACAAACACGTATCATCACGGAAGTGTATTTTTTTTGTAGTGCAACTAGTGACGGCAAGTGATACGTACCCAACGTATCTATAATTTTTGATTGCTCCATGCTATATTATCTACTGTTTTGGACATTATTGGGCTTTATTATCCACTTTTATATTATTTTTGGGACTAACCTACTAACCGGAGGCCCAGCCCAGAATAGCGGTTTTTTGGCCTATTTTAGGGTTCCGAAGAAAAGGAATATCAAACGGAGTCGAAACGGAATGAAACCTTCGGGAACGTGATTTTCTCACTGAACATGATCCAGGAGACTTGGACCCTACGTCAAGCAACCAACAGGGAGGCCACGAGGTAGGGGGCGCGCCTACCCCCCCAGGCGCGCCCTCCACCCTCGTGGGCCCCCTGTTGCTCCACCGACGTACTTCTTCCTCCTATATATACCTACGTACCCCAAGCGATCAGATACAGAGCCAAAACCCTAATTCCACCTCCGTAACTTTCTGTATCCACGAGATCCCATCTTGGGGATGGTTCCGGAGCTCCGCTGGAGGGGGCATCGATCATAGAGGGCTTCTACATCAACACCATAGCCTCTCCGATGAAGTGTGAGTAGTTTACCTCAGACCTTCGAGTCCATAGTTATTACCTAGATGGCTTCTTCTCTCTTTTTGGATCTCAATACAATGTTCTCCCCCTCTCTTGTGGAGATCTATTCGATGTAATCTTCTTTTGCGGTGTGTTTGTTGAGACCGATGAATTGTGGGTTTATGATCAAGTTTATCTATGAACAATATTTGAATATTCTCTAAATTCTTTTGTGTATGATTGGTTATCTTTGCAAGTCTCTTCGAATTATCAGTTTGGTTTGGCCTACTAGATTGATCTTTCTTGTAATGGGAGAAGTGCTTAGCTTTGGGTTCAATCTTGCGGTGTCCTTTCCCAGTGACAGTAGGGGCAGCAAGGCACGTATTTTATTGTTGCCAACGAGGATAACAAGATGGTTTTTTATCATATTGCATAAATTTATCCCTCTACATCATGTCATCTTGCTTAAGGCGTTACTCTGTTCTTATGAACTTAATACTCTAGATGCATGCTGGATAGCGGTCGATGTGTGGAGTAATAGTAGTAGATGCAGGCAGGAGTCGGTCTACTTGTATCGAACGTGATGCCTATATACATGATCATACCTAGATATTCTCATAACTATGCTCAATTCTGTCAATTGCTCAACAGTAATTTGTTCACCCACCGTAAAATACTTATGCTCTTGAGAGAAGTCACTAGTGAAACCTATGGCCCCCGGGTCTATCTTTATCATATTAATCTTCCAATACTTAGTTATTTTCATTGCCTTTTATTTTACTTTGCATATTTATCATAAAAATACCAAAATTTTTATCTTATCATATCTATCAGATCTCACTCTCATAAGTGACCGTGTAGGGATTGACAACCCCTTATCGCGTTGGTTGCGAGGATTTATTTGTTTTTTGTAGGTGCGAGGGACTCGTGCGTAGCCTCCTACTGGATTGATACCTTGGTTCTCAAAAACTGAGGGAAATACTTACGCTATCAAACTACTCTGCTACTTATAATTTCAGCACTTGCAGACATTACCTTGCTGAAAACCACTTGTCATTTCCTTCTGCTCCTCGCTGGGTTCGACACTCTTACTTATCTAAAAGAGCTACAATTGATCCCCTATACTTTTGGGTCATCAAGGCTATTTTCTGGCACCATTGCCGGGGAGTGAATCGCCTTTGGTAAGTGGAATTTGGTAAGGAAACATTTATATACTATGCTGAAATTTATTGTCACTTGTTACTATGGAAAACAATCCTTTGAGGGGTTTATTCGGGGTATCTTCACCTCTACCGGAACTACAATTAGCTACCCCTCAACCTACTGCACCTACTAAAAATATTGAATATTAAATTCCTTCGGGTATGATAGAACAACTGCTAGCTAATCCTTAGGCAGGAGATGGAACTGAACATCCTGATATGCACTTGATATATGTAGAACAAATTTGTGGATTGTTCAAGCTTGCAGGTTTACCTGAGGATGAAGTTATGAAAAAGGTTTTCCCTTTATCTTTGAAGGGAAAAGCATTGGCATGGTATAGGCTATGCGATGATATTGGTTCTTAGAATTGGAATCATTTGAAATTGGAGTTCCATCAAAAAATTTATCCTGTGCATCTAGTTCATCATGATCGAAATTATATATATAATTTTTGGCCTCGTGAAGGAGAAATTATCGCTCTAGCTTGGGGGAGGCTAAAGTCAATGTTATATTCATGCCCCAATCATGATCTCTCAAGAGAAATTATTATCTAGAACTTTTATGCTCGACTTTCTCGTAATGATCAAACCATGCTTGATACCTCTTGTGCTGGTTCTTTTATGAAGAATACTATTGAATTCCGGTGGGATCTTTTGGAAAGAATTAAACACAACTCTAGAGATTGGGAACTCGATGAAGGTAAAGAGTCGGGTATTAAACTTAAGTATGATTGTGTTAAATCTTTTATGGATACCGATGCTTTTCAAAAGTTTAGCACTAAATATGGACTTGACTCTAAGATAGTAGCCTCCTTTTGTGAATCCTTTGCTACTCATGTTGATCTCCCTAATGATAAATGGTTTAAATATCACCCACCTATTAAAGAAGAAATCAAAGAACCGGTACCAGTTAAAGAAGAAACTATACTTTACAATGTTGATCCAGTTGTTCCTTCTGCTTATATTGATAAACCACCTTTCCCTGTTAGGATAAAGGAACATGGTAAAGTTTCAACTGTGGTCAACAAAGGCTATATTATAACACCTAAACCTGATGAACAAATTAAAGTAGAACCTAGTATTGCTATGGTTAAGGATCTCTTGGAAGAAAATGTGGATGGGCATGTTATTTACTTCTGTGAAGAAGCTGCTAGAATTGCCAAATCTGATAAAAAGGATAAACATAGACCTGTTGTTGGCATGCCCGTTGTTTTAGTTAAAATAGGAGATCACTGTTATCATGGTTTATGTGACATAGGTGCTAGTGTGAGTGCTATTCCTTACACCTTATATCAAGAAATTATGAATGAAATAGCACCTGCAGAGATAGAAGACATAGATGTTACTATTAAACTTGCTAATAGAGACACTATATCACCAATTGGGACTGTTAGAGATGTTGAAGTCTTGTGTGGGAAAATAAAATACCCTACTGATTTTCTTTTCTTGGTTCCCCACAAGATGACATTTGACCCATTATCTTTGGTAAACCCTTCTTGAACACCGTTAATGCTAGAATAGACTGTGAGAAACAAACAGTCAGTGTTAGTTTTGATGATGAGTCTCATGAGTTTAATTTTTCCAAGTTTAGTAGAATGCTTCATGAAAAATAATTGCCTAGTGAGGATGAAATAATTGGTATGGCTTCTATTGCTGTACCACCTACTAATCCTTTAGAACAATATCTGCTAGACCATGAAAATGATTTACTTATGCATGAAAGAAATGAAATAGATAAGATTTTCTTTGAACAATGTCCTCTGCTTAAACACAATTTGCCTATTGAAACTCTAGGAGGTCCTCCTCCACCTAAAGGTGATCCTGTGTTTGAATTAAAACAATTTCCTGACACTTTTAAATATGCTTATCTTGATGAAAAGAAGATATATCCTGTTATTATCAGTGCTAACCTCTCAGAACATGAAGAAGAAAGATTATTGAAAGTTCTAAGGAAGCACCGAGCTGCTATTGGATATACTCTTGATGATTTAAAGGGCATTAGTCCGACTCTATGTCAGCAAAAAAAATGGAACCTGATGCTAAACCCGCTGTTGGTCACCAACGTCGCTTAAACCCGAAGATGAAAGAAGTGGTAAGAACGGAAATATTAGAACTTTTGGAAGCAGGTATAATCTATCCTATAGATGATAGTAAATGGGTGAGTCTTTTTCATTGTGTCCCGAAGAAAGGAGGTATAATTGTTGTTCCTAATGATAAGAATGCACTTATTCCACAAAGAATTCTTATAGGCTATAGAATGGTAATTGATTTTGGAAAATTAAACAAAGCAACTAGAAAAGATCATTACCCTCTACCTTTTATTGATCAAATTCTTGAAAGATTGTCTAAGCACACACATTTTTGCTTCCTTGATGGATATTCTGGTTTTTCACAAATACATGTTTCTCAACCTGATCAAGAAAAGACCACTTTTACTTGTCCCTTTGGAACCTATGCTTATAGACGTATGCCTTTCGGTTTATGTAATGCACCTGCTACTTTCAAATCTGTATGACTGCTATATTCTCTAAATTTTGTGAAAAGATTGTTGAGGTTTTCATGGATGACTTCTCAGTTTATGGGAAGTCTTTTGATGATTGTTTAAGCAATCTTGATCGAGTTTTGCAGATATGTGAACAAACAAATCTTGTCTTGAATTGGGAGAAGTGCCACTTTATGGTTAATGAAGGCATTGTCTTGGGTCATAAAATTTCTGAAAGAGGTATTGAAATGGACAAAGCTAAGGTTGATGCAATTGAGAAAATGCCATGTCCTAAAGATATAAAAGGTATTCGTAGTTTCTTAGGTCATGCTGGCTTCTATAGGAGATTTATCAAAGACTTCTCTAAAATTTCTAGGCCTCTTACGAATCTTTTGCAAAAGGATATTCCTTTTGTTTTTATGATGATTGTTTAGGAGCCTTTGAAACACTCAAGAAAGGTTTAATTTCTGCACCTATTGTTCAACCACCTGATTGGAACTTGCGTTTTGAAAGTATGTGTGATACTAGTGATTATGTTGTTGATGATGTTCTAGGACAAAGAGTTGATAAGAAATTGGACGTTATTCATTATGCTAGTAAAACTCTAGACAGTGCTCAACGAAACTATGCTACTACTGAAAAAGAATTCTTAGCAGTGGTGTTTGCTTGTGATAAATTTAGACATTATATTGTTGATTCCAAAGTAATTGTTCACACTGATCATGCTGCTATTAAATATCTCATGGAAAAGAAAGATGCTAAACCTAGACTTATTTGATGGGTTCTCTTGTTACAAGAATTTGATTTACATATCATTGATACAAAAAGAGCCGAGAACCCCGTAGCTGATAATTTATCTAGGCTTGAAAATTTGCTTGATGACCCACTACCTATTGATGATAGTTTTCCTGATGAGCAGTTAGCTGCAATAAATGTTGCTCATAGTACTCCTTGGTATGCTGATTATGCTAATTACATTGTTGCTAAATATTTACCACCTAGCTTTACATACCAACAAAAGAAAAAAGTCTTCTATGATTTAAGACATTACTTTTGGGATGACCCACATCTTTATAAAGAAGGAGTAGATGTTATTATTAGACGTTGTGTACCTGAGTATGAACAGGGACAAATCCTATGGAAATGTCACTCCGAAGCTTATGGAGGAC